>NC_056732.1:1432422959-1432562959 GCF_019279795.1 Protopterus annectens | reverse complement strand
CAAAGCCTATAGTCCTGGCACATACATGTGTTTGATTGTCAGGGTGTTCATATGGTCATCTTAGTTTAGGCTTGTCCGACTGGGGACGAGACTGCCCTGTACCTAGTTGAAAGTCAGACTTAGAACGGGGAGATTGTTCTTTCCACTTTTAGCATCCTACCTGTAGTTGGGGATGTAGAGGTGTGTTCACCTATGGCCATCCTGATATATAACAGCACTAAATATTATGGGGATTTCTGCTGCTGTTTCCTTTTACATTCATTATGACTGCTATATTGTGACTATGTTCATTCTTCATATCTATATATATATATATATATATATATGTGCGTGTGTGTGTGTGTGTGTCGGTCTGTACATACACATGCAAATACACCTACATGCTTATTTACATTTCCCATACCATTGAATCACCGCCACTTACCGTCATGCATAGACGCTTGCATACCCACTTACGTGACCTAGGGTTGCCACCTTTTCAAATGGCCAAAGTGGGGCATTTTCCGCACACACATCAGATTTTACAGGCAGACACATACCCACGGTCAGTACAAAGGTTAGAACTTTATTTATTTGCCTAAATGAAAGTTTATTCTTGTAGCAGTTTAGTTGCTTAATCTGTTTCTTGTAACATTTAAGTATTTTACATACAGAAATAACTGTTTATGCGACTGTTACATGAAATATGAGACATAAGTATTTCTTACAATCACAGGACATTTGCTATTGTATTATATTTGGTCAGGACACAACTGCCCAAAAAGGGACTGTCCCTCGCAAAGTGGGACAGGTGGTAACCCTACCTACATTTGCTTTAAAGTGCCTTAATCACCCTTTATCTGACTGCCACTATGTGAATGTGTAAGGTATATATTCACAATAATGCACATGGGGAGATGTGCATCATGGTCAGGTGTTTAATCCTGGGTCGTAGGTTCTGCAGGACCAGCTGGAGGCTGAGCAGTCTTGTGGACAACTACTGCTCATACAACTTGTGTCCAGATGTATACAGGACTGGACATCGTATCATGACACCAAGTCTAATGTTTAGAACAGATACTTATCCCATGAGGGATATACAAAAATTGTGGGGACCGATGACCTTCTTTGCTATACGGCAATAAGGTAGGGTTATACATGCAAGGGATACATGGTTTGCAATCCTGAGACTGCCTAGGGTGAGACTGCCTACAAGATATGGGTAGGGGTCACTATGTGCAGATATGGCTGAGCCTATCTAGCAGCCCGAGTATGGGTGGTTTTGTTGGACGTTCAAGAAGGGCTATGAAGAGGATGATGGGTATTCAAATATGTATCCAGGTGTGTTAGGGTTGGATGGCTCAGGTTAGGCGAACATATTAGTTTGAAACCTTTTCTTATACTGGGGTCCTCCTAATCAAATCAATGGTTATTCAATTTACGTATTTATTTATTCATTTATTAATATTAAAATTAATCTAATATAATACAATTAATTATTTTGTAATTTTATGATATATAAGTTTACAATAACGGGTTCTGAAACTTTCCCCATCTCCTTGAGTTCCAATATGCAGTAGGTTATTTTTTATACAGTCATTCTTTTTTATTTTTTATACAGTCATTCTTTCTTATACAGTCACTAAATAAATATGATTTATTTTAATAATAGAGTATTCAAACTGATGAACAGTATAGTATTATATTGAAATCACACATACTTTTTACACTTGTTCATTTGTATTTATTTTTATAAGAATTTATAGAAATTATTAGATTTTAAATACACACATTCAAACTGATAGGATATTTATACAGTATTTTAGGTATACATTTTATTGCAATATTTTATTGTAATGTGAATGTCATTTTATTACTTACAGTGGTATTTTAAATATATAGGTTATGTATTAGGATTTATTAACAGATTGAATTAGTCAATTGATGAAATTTTTGGCGCCAAATGATGGTATAAAATGTTAAAAAATAAGATAATTAATGGTTCTGAGGAAGTCTGGCTGGGACAGATGAAAGCGCTTAACCTTCGTTTGCTGAATATACCAGCATCAGTGTTCTGTGTGTTATCATCGTATGTGAATTGAGGATTAAACATTTGTTCAAATAGAGTTAACCTCTGTGGATTATTCTTGCAACTAAATTGTAGTTCTGTTCGAGCCTGAAGCTACGTTGTTCGGCTGCTGTGCAGCAAAAGACATTATTGCACTCCTCAGTGTGCCAGTCTTTGTTTGAGTTGTTAAACCAATGCCCCATCTGTTTGAGTTGGTGGCAGCTCAAGTGGATGTAAAAGATCCCACGGCATCCACTGAAAAGAGTAGGGTTTCTTTATTTAAAAAAAAACATTTGCACAATACTATTCACAAGCTTACATATTTACATAGTTACACCTTTATACAGTACACAAAGTTCCCAAATGCTCTGACCAAAGTTCCCCTAGTAGCATAAATACCACCTTGGGTCTCCCCTGAAAGGAAGCCACTAGCCTAATGGGACTAACCTGGTTAACAAAGGATAAATAAATAAAAATAAATTTATGCTACAAATGAAAGCACAGACATGCTTCTCAGCATACACAATGTGTGGACAGCTATGTATACTTTTATGGAAACTAATGACTGGAACATATTGGGATATTGTATACATCTGCAAAAATACCATCATTAGATATTCTGGTATGCATGGTTTCCTGGATGTGATTTAATTTTTTATCACCTAGCCATTGGTCATTGGAGCAACAGATATCGACCATACCTCTCAACTGTCCAGATGTTCGCAGAATGTCCAGATTTTTGTCTCATATTTTTGGTCTGTTTTTCATAAAATCTGTGCTTTTCTGGCAAATCACTGGGATGATTCGAGGATAGAATTCACTATATAATGATATACATTTGAATTTTAGACTTCATATCCTTCAGAAAAATGCATGCTAAGCCAAATCTTATTATTCTATCAAGTTTCTAAATTTGTAAGAGCAATATTTAAAATCTGTCCCTATTTTTGGGCCTGTGTCCCCCCATTATGTCAGGCTTTGTCCAGATTTCTTGTGCTAAAAGGTTGAGAGGTATGATATCTGCACACATATGCAAAATGTACAGACACCAAATGAATTGTGGGCAGATGTACAGTTATGGGCATTGTTATTTTTATAGCCTTCCCCACTCAATGAATGCAGTACTATACTATTGATTTGGGAGTGGTACTGTTTCCATACGAGTACAGTAACATTAGATTGTATCATTAGTTAATATATAATTGCATACAGCTGCTATTATTATTTTAGAATAGGGACTACATATTAAATGTTATATTACATAATGTTTTATTACATAACTGAACACTTAACAGTGGCAGCAGCACTGTTATTTTATAAGGATGGCTAGAAGGTTAAAATTGTGGGAGTTTGGGCTGTGGATGTAAAATATCTGGCATCAGGATTGTGTGGTAGTAGCTTACCTACTGTTCTTAGATGTTGCAGAGTACTTTCACATACACCCCAACATCTGGAATGATCCCCCCCCCATTAGTGTGGGTGTGGGACTGTTTCCCAGACCAAGGAATGGTGATTACCCTGTTAAGAAGCTTTGCTAATCTCTTCTGACTCATTCATCACATAGAAGTATCCGTATCTTGCCATTTAAGTAACTCTAATAGTTCTCACACACACAGAAAACCTATGGGTTTAATGTTTACTCCCCATTTGGTGCAAACTTTCTGTGTCCAGGCATGATGACAACATAGATCAGTTTTGTTTCTGGGAGGAACCATGTACTGGTATATAGCTGCTTTGACAGACATGGCATCTTGTCTATGAGGAGGAAGGAAAACAGCATCTGCTGGAATATGGAATAGTCACATTTCCATTCATTAGCACAGCATCAATATCACATAATGATGTCACTGTACTAAAATCTTATTGCTAAATGTATGTGAACTGCCATGATGTCCTTTCTGGTTATCATATTGTGGATGAGATATAGTACTTACTCACAGTAAATCAAAGCAGTTCATAGATGCTCAAACTGCCTCATACATCATTATTCCACGTGCTCGTGAGTATCAGCCCTGTTCATCACACATTTGACATTAGTTTACCTTCAGGGAAAAATCGAGTCTCTTTGGTATGTTTTCAGGGGATGTTGACTTGTTTCAAATGTATGTATCACTAAGAAGACTTATTCATTTATTTTTTTATAAATCTAGTCCCTCATATCTTTATACTGCAGAGATACATGGTAAGTCATTCACTCACAGATAACTGAGGTCTGCAATGTATCTGGTGACCATATTGCTAATATGAAACACCTCTTCATTCTTCATGTGGAAAATTATGTTCAGGCATCTGATCTTAAACAAGTTGTTATAAGTTCCAGAAATGTATGGCAAGGGCAAGAAGTTATCCTCAAGAGGTGAATCTTAACATCCATTGCAAGAACATAAAACAATCTGGTTATGATAAAATGCATTTATTCATAATTCTTTGCAGTGCATGGAGCATTACCTATTCCATCAACTACCAGTTACTGTCTGGTAGTTAGCATAGAAAAACTGAACCTCAAAACAGTTAAGGAGATTCTTCCTGAAACCAAAGGGTATAGGGTTTGATTCCTTCCATCTCCATTTGCCTGTTGTGTGAGTGAAGTGAATCATTTAAGCAGGTTCTCCAGGGTCACCATTGAAAAGGGGTACTTATACTCATTTGTGCCCGTTTGACTTATTCAGTTAATAAATGTATGAAAAGTAAAAAGAAGGAGAAAAACTATTGGCCACCTAAGTGTTTCATAACTTTTATAAGCTGTAACAAACTAAGTGCTGCCATACAAGTCTTTGTAATAAATTAAGCTTTAGCTGCTGCTGTGAAAACACAGAAAAAAATGAAACTGTAGGAACACACAGTGTTTTATAGCTTTAAAAATGTAGCACATAGTACTGCCTCACAGAGAATGGCTAGAAGCTCATAGCTAGAAGCAAAGAGTATATTTGCTCCTGCAACAGGTTCAAAAATTATAATACACTTTGTGCTACCACACAAAAAGAAGTGAGGGTGACCAAATGTGTATTACAGCTTTTAAAGCTGTAATTTCCATCACTGTTCTGTAATGACCATTGTTTATATGCAGCAAAAGCTGTCTTTCTAATTTCTGAGCATTTTTGTGACACTGCATGCTCTAAATTGTCATATTAGCTACCAGTGGAGGTGAGTAAGTAAATGGAGCATTCACCAACTGATTTGGCTTTTAGTTTTCTATAAATTGTGTAATTGAATGTAGCTTTTTGTGTGCAGAAGGTGTGATTCACAATATTTGGTGGCTATCTTGTAATTTGATATGGAATGGTTCAAAGCACCACAACTTTGGGGTTATACCATGATGAGGCAATGGTCTTGAATGGGCTATGGAAAAGAAATGGGTGTTAAATAGGATAATTAATTATTTGCACATCAAAACAAAATAAATGCATAGCATTACACACTCCAAATATCGTCTTTTTACAACTTTAAACCTTTACAACATTATATCAAATATAAACCATTTGAAACATAACCCTTTTTCTTATCAGGCCTTACTTTGTAAACCTGAAAAATGTTAACTAAGAAATTATTTTATAAGCACAGTAAAAATGTTTTATAAGCACAGTAAAAATGTTTTATAAGTACAGTAAAAATGTTTTATAAGTACTGGCACTACTTTTACCATTTTCTGTCTGTAGCGGGAATTGTAGTAGAGTGAAAAGGGCCTCTGCCTGTGGCATTGGCTATCTTAACAGCTCTGAGTTGTCCACTATTTTCTTATAATACTTTCCTGTCCAACATTATTGCCTACCTGTTATCAAGGATGAGATGTAGCATATCATTGCTGGAGCCTTCCTGTGCCCTGACTGAGTGCTCTTCAAACTATCTGGAGATATACAGAGCTGAGTATATTTTTCTGACACTTCAGAGTTGTGTACTGGTAATTGTTGTTTCACTAATTATATACCATTGCTGGCTGATTTCAGAGTTGTGCACTGTTATTTTTGCTTCACTGTATAGTTTTTCAGATCTCTGCTGAAGGTGTCCCCCCACCTATTTCTCTGTGTCTTAAGTTGGTATAACTGGTTTTACATCCTGTGTTATCTGACCATCTCAAGGATTACTTGCATAAAATTAGACCCTCTTAGTAAAAGTCTGCATATCATTGCTGGAGCCTTCCTGTGTCCTGACAGAGTGCTCTTCAAACTATCTGGAGATATACAGTGCTGAGTATATTGTGTACTGGTAATTGTTGTTTGACTAATTATATATCATTGCTGGCTGACTTCAGAGTTGTGCACTATTTTTGCTTCACTGTATAAGTTTTTCAGATCTCTGCTGAAAGTGTTGTTTTTCCCCTACCCACCTTCCCTATTCTTGTCTTGTTGTTTAAATTTGGAGGCTTTTGCAGTTGCCCGCCCCCACTGTAGATTTGCTCTGGGACACTCCCCCCAGTCCCATCTCTTTACCTCATTCTACCTAATAGACTCCTTCTGCATTTGTTTTTAGTCATTTTTAATTTAATTGCATTTTTTAAACTGTTTGGTCTAACATTGCTACATACTCAAGTGTGCTAGCTTGCACTGCATTTAAATTGTTTTTACTGCTGTTTTAGCTACTTTTCTGCATATATATATATATATATATATATATATATATATATATATATATATATATATATATATACATACACACACCTTTCCTGTAACTAGTGTAGTCCAGATTCAGATTTGCTGTATCCAGGACTGTATGTAAGCTTCTGAGCCCCTGAGCCCCCCCCCCAAGCTTTCTCTGTTAGAGGGAAGCCTTCTAGCTTATCAGTGGGGGTGGTAAGCACTAGGTAACCTATCTACCACATAAGAAGTGGTTCTGGCCCAGAAATTGTAGTTATTGGCCGTTTGGGCAGTTTTTCCATCCCTCTCAACTTTCTGATTTAAAAGCCCGCATTTGCACTTGTTTCCCCCCTTTCCTGTAACTAGTTTATTCCAGATACAGATTCTTAGTTTTAGCACTTGAATTTGCTTATTTGTGATCAGCACTTGTTCAGAACTTGTAAGCACTAAATAACCTACTAATTACTACAGCACTCAGCCTTCCTCATTACCTAGAGGAAAACAGTTTTGGTACTTACTTTCCTCACTTGCTTAGAGAAAACAGCTCTTGTACTCACTTTCCTCACTTATTTAGAGGAAAACAGTTTTGTATTCAGGCATGTTCAAGGGTCAGCTCCCAGTGTTCTCTCCTGTCTATCTGATGAATCTGGGCATCTTGGGGCAATGTAGAAATTGCCTCATGTACACAGACAACCCTCTCGTCCTACCACCCAACACTACAACCTGTGAGACATGCACTTATCTAGCCAAACTGGAGGTAAAGCTCTCTCCAATCAAGACTGAACCTGACAGTCAAGAGAAGGTAAACACTTGCACCACACCACACTCATCACATAGTCTCACTAAATCTACACCATCAAATCCACACATAGAAACACAATAACATTTGCGGAGGCTCTCAATAATAATCTGCTCAAGCAACAGAGACCAACAAAGCAGAAATGCAAGCAACCTGCACCCCGCAACACAACCCAAATGACACATATCCTGCAGACTCAGTGTAAAACTCAACCACAGCCAATAAGGCAAAACAACATACCCAACACACTAGTCATAGGAAACTCTATAGTCAGGCACACTGATGCCCCACTCACCAGGCTAAACAAGGAGAAGGTTACTGTCAGCTGCCTGTCGGGTACCAAGATCCGCCACATAACCCATGCACTGAGGTCACTCCACAACAAGTACAAATATGACTCTGTCATTGTCCATGTTGGTGTGAACAACCTGAGACGTACCTCCCTGGACTACATGAAAAAAGACATGGTAGAGCTCTCTGATCCTGTAGTCCAGGCAGGTATGACCCTAGCCCTGAGTAGCATTCTGGCATCACCCAGAATGATGCCACAGTACAAGGACAAAATGATTGACTTCAACAATTGGCTAAGCTTCTGGTGCCATTCTAAAGGGATCCAGTATCTGTCTGCCTGGGATGACATGGTCGACAGACCACAATGCTTTGCCAGAGATGGCCTGCACCTGTCACCCCTGGGATTTTGGATACTGACTAAGGTTCTTGTCGCCCCTATAGTGCCTTTTTTAGGCAAGGTTCAAAGGAGACATTCACCACCATAACAGGAACAGGCAAGCAAAAACTGAGGGTGATGCTACTCAATGCTAGAAGTCTAAATCTCAAAATGCACTCACTCGAGGCACTCCTTAAAATGGAGAACATTGATATCTGTGTAGTGACTAAGACCTGGTTCAAGGCTCCAGATAGCACCCCTGCACTACCAGGCTATTACACATACCACACTTTTCGGCCATGTAACCTGGACTGGAACACCAAAGGTGGAGGTGTGTCCATATTCATTAAGGATATCTACACCTCCAGGCTAGTTGCTCAGTATAATGCAGTCGAGGTTATCCAAGTGCAACTAACTCTGGGCAAAACTGCAATCCAAATTGTAGCTTGCTACAGATCACCCACCATGCCCCAGGATTCCCACTCCTCTTTTCTTGATTTACTGGAAAATATTAGGGTTCAACCAAACACCCTAATAATGGGTGATTTCAACTACCCCATCATTAAGTGGGAAAACTACTCATGTACCAAATCCTTCGCTCAACGCTTTCTGGAATTCATAAACTCCAATGCCCTGGATCAACTTATCCACACCCCCACCAGGGATAACAATATCCTAGATCTAGTCATTACCAACATGAATGACCAGTGTTCCACACCTGAAGTCAATGCCTCATTGGTCTGATCCAACCATAACCTAATTACCCTAGATATCCACATCCTGCACCCACCCCCCATTAAGGAAACCATGGTAAAAAATTTCTCCAAAGACAACTTCATGCTTCTTAAGACAGAAGTGGTGAACTTCATGACACCCATGCAGATGGACAATGCAGTTACGACTACTGAATCCTACACAATTACACTTTATAAACACTTACATGAGTGTATGGATCGTGCTATCCCAAACAGAACCAAGATGCTATCCTGCAAAAAAAGGAAGCCAATCTGGAGGTCCCCGGCCATAAATAAATTGTACAACAGAAGGAAGAAACTGTTGCAAAAGAGAGTAAAATCCCATGAGTGGAGGAGCTCCCTGGTCAGCCTCAGTAAAAAGCTGCGATCCCTGATAAAATCCCCCAAAGCTAGTTAAGAAAACAAACTCACCACGGATTCTAAAGACAACCATAAAGCATTCTATAGCTATGTCAAGAATCTCAATGGCAACACTCAGATTTTCTCTGAGTTACAGCACAATAGCACTAAATGTACAGATCCAACTGATATTGCCAACATCCTGGCAGATAGGTTCAGTGCTAACTTTACCCCCCTCTCACCCCCTAAAGAGCCCATCTCTATACTGGAAGAATGCAAAGTTCCTGTAATCATGGCTGAACAGGTAAAAACCACACTCTCCAAAGCCAAGAACACAGCATCCATGGGACCAGACAACATCCCAGGCTGCATGCTACATGAACTACAGAATGAACTGGCACCCCACCTAAGTACCATGTTCAATCATAGCCTTACCTCAGGCTTTGTACCTGCTGAATGGTGCACAGTGACTGTTATCCCACTCCACGAGGAGGGAGCCACCATGGACCCCGGGAACTACCACCCCATTAGCCTGACGAGCCTGGTCTGCAAGACCATGGAACGTATCATCATGGAACTTATAAACAAAGACATTGGTAATCTCCAAACTCTGGACCTCACCCAGTTCGGGTTTGTAAAAGGCAGATCATGTCTCCTAAACCTGATAGACTTCTTTGAAGCAGTCACCAAAGCCATAGACAAGGCTAAGGTGGTTCACACAGCCTATCTAGATCTTGCCAAGGCTCTCAACACCATCCCCCACTCTGAAATTATAGATAAACTCACTAAACTAGGTATAAATCCCTATGTCACAAGATGGGTTGCCAACTGGCTCACTGACAGAACCCACACTGTGAAAGTAGCAGACTCCAAATCCAACTTCAGACCAGTGACAAGTGGAGTACCACAGGGTTCAGTCCTGAGTCCTCTCCTGTTTGGTATCTACTTCTCTGAAGTACAAGCTAACACAGAAGGCCTGTGGCTAACGAAGTTTGCATATGACTGCAAACTAGGAGCCATAATCAAAACTCCTAACGATGTGGACATCCTACAAAAGGGCCTCACTGAGACAGATGCCTGGTGTCAAAGCCATAGCCTCAAGCTCAATGCCAAAAAGTGCATTGTCATCCCCTTTGGTAAAAAAATCTGTACCCATGAACTACAACATAGGTGGTAGTATACTTAACACAGAAATTTGATGAGACCTTGGGACACAGGTGGACAGTAGTCTCTCCTTTGATAATCACATCGCCACAGTAGTCAGGAAATCCTTCTACGTGGCACACCTCATCACAAAAGGTTTCTCATACAGAAAAAAAGAGGTCATTGTTCCCCTCTACTCATCACTCATTAGACCCATTATAGAGTACAACGCCCCTTTTGGTATGTGCCTCACAAGGTATCTACAACAACTGGAAAGGCCGCAGAAATACCTCACAAAGAGGATTACTGGCCTCAAACGGATGCCCTACACAGACAGTCTCAAAAAACCCCAGCTTTACTCCATTGCATATCGCCTGCTCAGAGGTGATCTCTGCCTAACATACAAAGCTATGTCAAACCCAGAGCTGTTGGACATGCTCCACTTAAAGAAATCCCAATCCCTCTGAGCTACATGCTCTAGGGACTTAAACCTTGTCACCACCATAGAAACCAGGAAAGTAGTCAAACTGTAGAAACCAGGAAGCACACAGAGGCACAAGGACAACGTAATATAGAACTTTAATTCAATGATAATCCAGTAATGCAAAGTGCTTTTCGTCTCTTGCTATGAAGAGACTTCTTCAGGCAATTATACAAAACAATTGGTGTTCCTTATATGCTACACCCCTCCCCTAATTACCACTAATTGACATAATTAATTTCATTCCTCTATACTAAAATTAAAGTTGTAAACCAAAGTTACACCATTCACTAAAATATGTATGCTACATAAAAATTAATTCACGATCTATATTACTGCTCCTTTAGTGTCTAGAAATACTTGTTTAAACATAGGAATTTGTTTAAAACATAGGAATTTGTTTAAAACATGTATTAAAAACAACTTCAGTCTATGAAACATTTCTTATTACATAGATGGTAAAAAATGAATGTATATAAATATCTATAAACATATCTATAGAAATACATATATAAACAATTTCCTGTGTTTAAACAAGTATTTCTAGACACTAAAGGAGCAGTAATATAGATCGTGCATGAATTTTTATGTAGCATACATATTTTAGTGAATAGTGTAACTTTGGTTTACAACTGTAATTTCTGTATAGAGGAATGAAATTAATGTTGTCAATTAGTGGTAATTAGGCGAGGGGTGTAGTATATAAGAAACACTAATTGTTTTGTATAATTGTCTGAAGAAGTCTCTTCATAGCAAGAGACGAAAAGCGCTTTGCATTACTGGATTATTGTTGAATTAAAGTTCTATATTACGTTGTCCTTGTGCCTCTATGTGCTTCCTGCTTTCTACAGTTTGACTACTTTCCTTTTTGTCTTTGGTTGTTGTCTGCATTATGGAGGTTAACTCGGACACGTTTACCCCTACATCTTCATTACAACAAAACAACGGTAATCTTATGCTATTAATAGCAGCACTCACTCAAAGAGCAGATGCTATTGCTGCTAGACTGGACAACTCCCCTGTTATCCAAACTACACCTTTTAATACATCAGCCCCTATTCCATCGAGTTCATCTGTGAACTTAGGGGTTAACACAGACATTCAACCCGGAGAATGCCTTATTAGCGATGCTAACAAGAACACTGCAGCTTACCATTCAAATATTGCCAATGCTTCTAATGCTGAAAAATGATCTACTACTGTTCCTATGGGAGTTCCTAATTTACTTACTTGGTTAAAAGAGCCTCCTGTCATGTAAACAGCTGCTTCTAGTTCGACCGTAGAACAATTGGCTCATGGGACTCCAGATATTACAAACATATTACATGATTTTGACCAAAAACTTTTTAAGATTAAAAAACTACAATTGGAGATTGCTTATTTCCAAGAATGTATCGGAGTAGGTATAGTCCCTAAAGGACTAAGACTGTGGTTATATCCAACAGGGATTCAGGATGGATCTGTATTTCACAGTGAACTTTTAAAAATGTTTGACAGGCACGCCACTGAAATATTAGAACTGATGTGTAAACATTACCAGCAGTCCTTGGATGTTCTTTGTGACGAAGCGGCAGTCTTAGACACTGCAATAAAAGACAATATGGACTTTACTGATACTGTTTCGATTACGAACGGTTGTTTTCCAGTATCGATCAATACATAAACAAACAGAAGAACATCAAAATTAAAAAACTAAATCATGACAGGCAAGCCTATGATTCCGGTACAACCTATCCAAAACCACCGCTTATCCAATCTACCAAGGAGTTACACCCACGTATACATGAGGGTGGTCCTCACAGAGTAGATCCTGTAGAGGAAGATGTTAACAGCGACACGGTAACAAACAACCAGGGTTCCAGTAACACCAGGAATGATCAACAAAGACGCCGTAACTATAATAGAAACAATAACCAAACCAGGAGTTTGGAAAAAGCATTTGCTAACCACGAAGTAGTAATCCACAAAGTTTTATTAACACTGACAACACACAATGCATTTTCGCCCTCAGACTTTATCAGATAACACAATCCACAAAAATACGCATGCTTATATAACTCCTCACATTAAATAATTAACTAATTAACCAATAAAACCTTTGCATCAATTAATGGAATAAATATGCAAGGACAAATACAACTTAAAAACATAATACAAAAAACGCATTTAAAAAAACTGTTTAACATTAAATATCAAATTAATAAATATATGTATAATATATGATAAATGTATGTAAACAGAATATATATAAATATATTGGTGGATAAAACTAGAATTTCAAGTGATGACATGCAGGTTATTTTAAATCTGATGGACATGGTTTTGAAAAATAATTTAATTTATTACGGTGGCGAATATTTTCACCAGATAAGGGGGTAGCCATGGGTGCTAATTGTGCACCAACCTATGCTAACATCATTTTAGCCTGGTGGGAGAAACAATACATCTTTAATTCTAAATTCTGTGATTGTTGGGTTTCATACAGGTGCTTTTTAGATGATATTTGTATTTTTTGGAATGATTCCAAGAAAAAATTAGAAGAATTTTTGGAGTATCTTAATACCACCCAGCTTTTTTACATTTTACTAGTAATGTCTCCTTTGATAAGGTTGACTTTTTGGATGTGAGTATCTTCTATCTTCTGTATTAATTCATTTCATTCTGTAATTACTTGGAAGTGCATTTTCCATAATATCCAGTATTAAATTAGGACCTCCAGTTTTTGTTCATCATGAGTGACATATCTCTAGATTGTTTATGATGCTGAAATGCATGCATGCAAGTACTGTTTTTTTTGAACCACCCCACTCAGACTCAGTTTTATTAAGTCATATTTTTTTAAACACCTTTATTGAATTATCACTTGAGACATAGGCACATTTTCATTTGTACAAAAGTAATCAAACTGTATTATAAAGTTAAAATGAATAACTTATGCTTCAGATATATTGCTATATATGACAAAAGCTAAGCGACATTACATAAATTATTCATTTTCTGCCTTCCCTTTTTAAACAAGAAACATCTTTATTAAGCCATCACTTGTCTGTATGGTTTGTCATTGGGTCATGTCTAGTTCTGATACTTCTACTTAAGAATGTTTGTGAAGGTGACTGCCTTGCAGAACAGTTGCTCTTGTTTTCATTTGTGAAGAAAGAAGCAGAATTGTATCCTTAGCTTCTAACATAGTATTCAGAAACTTCTGTTAGGAATGTCAACTGTTCCAATTGGTCCTGGACAATCCAATTTATATGACAAATCAACTCACAGATTCTGTGCTTGACCCATCCACAAGCTGAAGACTGATAGCAGCTACACATCAGTGAGTCTTTTAGTCTTTTTTGTTTTTTCTAGTTTGAGGACAAATGTTTTCACTTCTTATTCCATTTTTCCTTCTCCTGATACTAGAATCCATAATGTTTTTGGATTTTTTTTAATACAATACACATAGTAGAATTAGCAGCAGTGAGTTCCTTAAATGTTATTTTTCTGTGTGTAGTGCAGTTTCAGTGGGAACTTTTGAGAAGTGTTCCCTTGTGAAGCAAATGTAATATTTGAAGGTAGAAAAGGAACATGCAGCTACTGGTAAGTGAATAAATTGTCTTCTAGTTTTCCCACACAGAGTTTGTGTGTATGTGCAGGGTCTATATTATATATTCAAAGTTTCAAAACTTTGAATCCCATATGTTCGGCAACATATGATCGAAGTTTAAAACTTTGAATATATAATAAAACATTAAGAAAAAAATAAAACTTACCTTAACGCTCCGAGCAGGGGGGTAAAGCCCCCATCTGCACCCCCCACACCCCCTACTTAAATATATCAACTCCAAAATCGCACTTCAGTGCAGAAAAGGGAAATTCTCCCATTCTGCACCATACAGCGCCATTACATTTAACCTTCAAACTTTTCAAAGTTCGATCATATGGTGTCGACCATATGACATTCGAACTTTGGAAAGTTTGTTCATGTAATAGGAACCCTATGTGCATGTGTGCCTGTTTGTGCATGTGTGTGTGGTGTGTGTGTGTGTGTATGTGTGTGTGTGTGTGTGTGTGTGTGTGTATATATATATATATATATATATATATATATATATATATATATATATGGCACTGGTACTTAAAATAAAATGAAAGTCATCTTAGTGTGTCTCCTATTCACCCTCACAGTACTAACAAACATCACATCCATTCATCCTACAACCTCACTACAAAACACAAATTACCATGCAACACACACCTACATTAAACCAAACACACACATAGACTTCCCCATTACTGCTACACTATTTAAAGATAGCTCAATGCTACACATATATAAAATTTAATTAGGTTCATAGGTTAGTATTAGACTAACTGCCCTTGTGGGCCTTTTTAAGCCTATCCAATTACCACATGTGAGTATCAAACCCTAAACCTTGTATCTGTAAGGTAAACACCTTAACCATTATGCCAACCTCCAAACCCCAATTGACAACAACCTATACCACAAAACTATCATACAGATCCCACATATAAATAACACATAGTATAAAACACATATTACTTATTACAAAAAAAATCTTATATCAGGAGGCATCCACCTAAATCCAAGACCAAGCAATACCCTACTCCCACCCAAACAAAGATCAGACTTACTAATTATTAACATGAATACCAGGAGTATAACTAACAAACTTTCTGATATACAAGCATTCATAACCCACTACTCCCCAGACATAATAGCCATCACTGAGACCTGGTTAAAACCTAGCATCCAGAATGAAGAAATTCTCCCACCAGGATATAATATATTAAGGCAGGATAGGACAGGTAAGAAGGGTGGTGGAATTGCCATACTCTTTAAAAACACACTCAACATAAACCCCCTAAAAATCCCAATCCCTACATTTCAAAATGCCAAAACCTTAATCTCAAATCTACTTATAAACGACACCAAAAAAAATCAGTATTATCTTCTGTTACATCTCCCCAGGTAACAACTCTCCCACCATAGAAGAAATCCTACAATGGATCTCAGACAAACTACCCAATTAAACCATTCTCTTAGGTAACCTAAACACAGACTGGTTATCTTGTAACTCTAACAACCCCACTAACCATATCAATCTCTATGGCTTTACCCAGCTCATACAGTAAAAGTAGCCAACTCCAAGTCTGACTTCAGATCAGTAACGAATGGAGTACCATAGGGTTCGGTCTTGGGTCCTCTCCTGTTCGGCATCTACTTCTCTGAAGTGCAGGCCAACACAGAAGGTCTTTGGCTAACAAAGTTCACAGATGACTGCAAACTGGGAGCCATAATAGAATCACCTAATGATGTAGACATTCTATAAAAGGGCCTCACAGAGACAGATGCTTGGTGTCAAAGTCATGGCCTCAAGCTCAATGCCAAGAGGTGCATTGTTATCCCGTTTGGGAAAAACTCGGGACCCATGAACTACCACATAGGTGGTAGCTCACTAAACACTAAAAATGTGATAAGAGACCTTGGGACACAGGTAGACAGTAGTCCCTCCTTTGATAACCACATCACCACAGTAGTTAGGAAATCCTTCTATGTGGCACACCTCATCACAAAAGGGTTCTCCTCTAGAAAAAAAGAGGTCATTGTTCCTCTCTACTCATCCCTCATCAGACCCATTATAGAGTACAATGCCCCGTTTGGCATGTATCTCACAAAACACCTACAACAATTGGAAAGGCCACAGAAATACCTCACTAAGAGGATTACGGGCCCCAAACAGATGTCATACGCAGACCATCTCAAAAATCTCCAGCTCTACCCTGTCGCATATCGCCTACTCAGAGGCGATCTCTGCCTAACATACAAAGCTATGTCAAACCCAGAGCTGTTGGACATGCTACACTCAAATAAATCCCAATCTCTCCAAACCAAACCACATGCTCCAGGGATCTAGACTTTGTCACCACAATAAACAGAACATGCTGGAGGGATAGATTCTTGTCTTAGAGACTTCCCATACTCTGAAACAAACTACCCATTCATGCCAAGCAAAGCTCATCATTGGCCCTCTTTAAGAAAAATCTTGACGAATGGATGGGAAATAGTAAATTCACCCCGGGGATCACTTCTGTGGCACTGGCTGACAGGGGCAAAGGAAAATAATTTTCTTGGGTGGTGAAAGCCAGGGAACCTTTTTGGCTTGGCTTATATAGGCCCCAGGGCCAATAGCCTAGTACCTACCTATGAACCTATGAACTTATTCATGAACCCACTATAGTAGACAAAAAAATCCCACAAACACTCAATCTTAGACTGGACACTAGTTAATTGCCCTAAACAAAACCATCACACCAGATGTCTACCAGACACCCTGAGTGATTGCCTCCCTACATTCCTTCTATGTAAATGCACCAATTTTTCCAACTCTATAAGTTTTAGACAAGTCAGAGATGACAGAAAACTAAATACACAGGATCTTAACCACATCCTAAGACAATGTAAATGGGACCCAATACTAACATTAGGCTTAGACCAAGCCGTCAACTACTTTAACAGCACTTTCACTAGTGTCCTCAACTCAATGGCACCCATTAGAAGAATCAGAGTCAAAGCAAACTATGCCCCATGGCTAAGCAGGGACACACGAGCCCTACTAAAAGCCAGAGATAAATCTTGGGAAGCCTGGAAAAGAGATAACACAAACCTATTCAAACAAAACTACCAGAACTTAAGAAACCAGGCAAAAAGACAAACCAAACTCGATAAACAAAACTATTTCCTTAACATCCAAACCAAACACACAAGAGACCCCCAAAAGTTCTGGCATGCCATCAACTCCCTACTTAATGCAGGTAAAACATCCACTCCAACTCCCATCACTGAGAATAACACTAAAGACATTGCATCCCAATTCAACCATCACTTCACTGAAACCATCCTATCTTTATCCTCTCACATCTCCAAAACCAGCCATTCAAGCACCCCAAGCCAACCCCTTAATAATATCCCCTCCTTTATTCTCTCACCTGTCCCTACCACTCAAATTAAAAACCTCCTACAAAAACTCAAACCTACCACCCTTGCTGCAGATAACTTACCAGCCAACTTCTTAAAAATAGCAACTTCCTATCATACCCTGTATCCATCCTTATAAACTGCTCCAAACAGGAAGCCTACATCCCACAGTTTTGGAAGGTATCATACATCATCCCTCTTCACAAAGGAGGAAACTCCTATGACTTCTCTAACTACCATCCCATAGCCATCCTACCCCCCTTATCTAAAATACTTGAGAGGTGTAGTCACTCCCAAGTTATGCAATTTCTCGACTCTAACAATCTCCTTTCACCCACACAACACTGCTTCCGACAGCACCATAGCACTACAACCACTCTCCTGTCTTTTACAAATACAGTTAACCTACACAGAAACAACAACTTCATATCAGCAATATTTTAGACCTATCCAAGGCATTTGACATGGTGTCACACACCAAGCTATTGGAATCCATGACCACCTTGTCCTTTGCCCCTTCCACTATAGCATGGTTTAAAAGCTATTTGTCAGACAGACAGCAATCTGTCCATTGGCAAAACACATTATCTCCCCTACTTCCAACCACTATAGGAGTTCCACAAGGTTCAATATTGGGGCCTCTGCTCTTCTCCATATTTACTAACAGCCTCCATACCTCCACCCAACATGCCACACTCATACAGTATGCAGATGACTCATCTCTCTAACTTGCTACCCCCATACTATTATCCTGCTAATACTTTATATATCCCCTTTTTCTTACAGTTTGTCTACAGTGCATAACCTAACCTGAAGCCTCCCACCATTCCAGATATTCATGGCTTCCAGACAGATAAAGAACCTCCATGCAGGGATTCTCCACTGTTCTCTCAACTTCCTTTGCTTGTCCTATGACATCAGCCTAAAGTGTATGCATCCTAAAGGGCATATCATTGTAACCAGTCGCTGTTGTATTTAGCCCGGCGCTCCATTGCTAGCAGCCTACCGCAGACTTTTTTTACCCCACTATTTGATCCTCACATTACTTTTTAACTTTCCCTAATCTGCTCTAAGTGCTCTTGTCATCTGCTGCTTGTCCACTAGGTGGCAGCACATACCTATTGCATAAGTATTCACTTTATTCCCCCAGGTTACATATATATTGAATCCTCTCCAAAGGATCCATTAATTCCCTGCCTCTAACCTACAATCTCTGTGACTCTCTCTGTTCTTACCTAACAACTACAGTAAACAAGTGCTAAATCCTCCATACTTTCCTTACCTCTGAGCTCACCTACCTAACCACTGATTGTTCTTCACAGTCTTGCCTTCTTCCTTCTCCTTGCGTCAATAAAATAACCCTCCAGGCTCCATACTGGACTGGATCCTTGTCTCCCACCCTAACAAAATCTTCCTCTCTGAGACCTTACCAGACTCCATCAGTGATCACTTACCAGTCTTCATCCATAGATCAACCCCCACCCCTCCACATCCTCACCAATATATCCATACTCGGAATCTCCACAACTTTAACTCCACAACTTTTTCCAATTCTCTTAGACTGATAAACTGGGACACACTAAAAACTCTACCTCTGGATAGTGCTGTCGAATTCTTCAGCTCTACCTTCTTAGACACTCTTAACTCCCAAGCCCCACCAAGAATAAAACGCATAAAAACTAATTCCTTCCCTTGGCTTAGTAAAGATACCAAAACAATCATGCAACAAAGGGACAAGACCTGGAAACTCTATCATCATGATAGGCACCCTAACACCCTTTTTAAATACAAACAACTCCATAACTTAGCAAAAAAACGCATCATATAAGACAAAAAAATCATATTATTATCAAACTCCAGTCTAACCACTCCTCTAACCCCAAACAGTTCTGGAAATCCATCAACTCACTTCTCAACTCAGGCACCAAAAACGACTCCTGCCCTGACACTAGTAAATCTGACCAAGAAATAGCCACTCTGTTCAACTCCTTCTTTACTAACTTTATAGCTGAACTCACTAAAACATTCCGAAACAACAGCAACTCCCCCCAAATCAGACCCTCTGCTCAACCTTCCACCCCAAATACACCTCCCATATTCCACCTCAAACCTATTCCCACCTCTTATATAAAAAAACTTCTCTCTAAGCTTAAACCCTGCTCCAATGCTCCTGACAATATCCCCTCACTCTTTTTAAAAATAGCAGCAGACAGCCACGCCATCCCCATTAGCATACTCATCAACAGATCCATACAAGAATCTTTAGTCCCCAAACTGTGGCGTGCAACCTTTATCCTTCCCCTCCATAAAGGAGGCAAAAATAATAACATCTCCAATTTCCGACCCATAGCAATCCTCTCCCCTATTTCAAAAATTCTTGAGAAATGCATCCACCTCCAACTCATGCCATTCATTACACATAACCAACTCCTCACCCCAACACAACATGGGTTCCATCCTGGCCATAGCACAATAACAGCTCTTCTCTCCTTTCTAGACATCATTAACCATGCCCGAGACTCCGGAGAACTCGTATCCACAGTCTTTCTTGATCTCTCCAAGGCCTTCGACACAGTCTCCCATACCCAC
Organism: Protopterus annectens; assembly: GCF_019279795.1. Lineage (NCBI taxonomy): Eukaryota > Metazoa > Chordata > Ceratodontiformes > Protopteridae > Protopterus > Protopterus annectens. The sequence goes on along the minus strand of NC_056732.1, from coordinate 1,432,542,583 downwards.
CTTCTTCACCACCTTTCCAATCTTAACCTTTCACAAAACACCATTACCTGGTTCAACAGCTACCTCTCCAGCAGATTTCAGGCAGTAAAATGGAAGACTGGCACCTCAGCCTTCCTTCCCACCTCAACCGGAGTACCCCAGGGATCCATTCTTGGCCCTATGCTCTTCAATATTTTCATGAATAATTTCCATGCAGCCATTCCTAACACCAAGATAGTACAATATGCAGATGACTCAACATTAGTTTGCTCTGCATCAAACCTCCCAGAGCTACAAACAAAAACTCAGATTGCCTTCTCAACTACAGAGAACTGGATGCCCCAAAATCACCTCTCTTTGAATGACACCAAATAAAAGATCCTTCTATTCTCTCCCTCAAAATCTATCCACCTAGACAAAACCTCTTTCAAAATTACAAGCCTTGCCAACTCCACTATAGAGGTTGTTCCTTTTGCTAAACTTCTTGGAGTTACTATTGACGAACACTTAAAATTCGATACCCATATTCAGCTAAATATAGAGGAAACCCATCAGAAACTTGGCATGCTGTGTAGAAATTCCCACTTCTTCTCCCCATCAACAAGACAGACCCTCGCCACTACCTTCTTACTACCTTCACTAATGTATGGTGCTCCCCTACTAACCAGCCTATCTTCCTCCATCTCTTCTAAACTAGAATCTTGTTACAATAAAATCTCAAAGTTCACCACCACCTCCAATTACTCCACTCATCACTGTAAACCTCTCCACCAGCTGCAATGGCTAGAACTCCCAAACTACCTTGACTACCTCCAACTCATCACCACCCACAAGCTCATTTCCAAACCAACTATATGTCCCGCACTATCAAACATCCTGACATTATACACCCCTGACAGAACTCTTAAGATCTACCTACCAAAATCTAATCTCTGTTTATAAACCAAACCGTCCGGCTGGTCAGCTCCTGCTATCCTTCTCCATTGCCAAAAAATGGCATTCTCTTCCTCCATCCTTAAGAACTTCTGAGAACTCTGAACACTTCAAAACTCCGTTGCATTCTTACCTCTCCCAAAAATGGAAATGCAATTGCACTCCTCCTACCTAAGCTGCTCAACACATAAATACTTTATCACACACAAAGTTTGTTCTTCCTTACACACTATTGTTTAACCCTCTGTACTGCCTTCATGTAAATGTTTCCTCTATACCACTTCAGAGTATTAAACCTTTGTATTAATCTAACTTATGCTATTATTCATGCATAAAGAATCCATCCATGCTAATGTTATTTCTATATCATTGTATTAATTTAACCTTGCACCACTGTTCTCAACCACTAAATATGTAAATATGCTCACATCCTTCTCTAAGCTACTGTTTAACATTTGTTTAGTTTTTTTTTGCTATTTTCTATTTAAAATTTGCTTAACTTGTTTCTGTTTCCACTATGCATTGTACATTATATTATAGAGATTATACTATGCATTATTGGAGCTTTTCTCCCCAGGCCTCCACTGAAAATGGGCTCTTTGAGCCCAGTGGACCTCCCCAGTCATCAAACTGGAAATAAATAAATAAATAAATAAATCACTCACTACCCTTCAAAAACTTACTCAGGAATCCTTTACCTCAGTGGAAAACTGGATTACCCAGATCCAACTCATCCTCATTCTCAACAAGACCAAATTACTCATATTCACTCCCAACAAAACTAAAACTATTCATCAACCTTTTACAATCACATCGAAGAATGGTACTAACATCTCCTCCACTAACCACACCAAACTCCTTGGCATAGAAATCTACAACTACTGTTTGATGTCTATATCTCACAAACAATCAAAAAGGTCCACAAAAAAATGGGTACACTATATAGACACCAAAAATTTCTATCTGAATAGGCACGAATTACACTAGCCCAAACACACCTACTATCCACCCTTATGTACGCCACACCAATCCTTATCTACACAAGAAAACAGGACCTGGGACGACTTCAGTCATGCTACAATAAAATCGCCAGAGTTGCTAATAACTCCACCTTCAAAACCCACCACTATCAGGCATTACGAGAACTTAAATGGCTAGAACTTACTCAGCTACTCAACTATTACCAAGTAATACTTACCTACAATATTTTAAATTATCCTTACAAAACCCCATCTCTGAACCAACTGCTAACCCTGTATGTATCAAATTGCCCCCTACACTCTCCTGAAAAATCTCTCCTCTGTATCTCCAAAGCCAATAACTCTGCAGTGAAAGCTCTGTTCTCCCACAACATAGCTAGAAACTGGAACAAACTTCCCTCTACTCTAACCTCTGCTCCTTCAACTTCCCTCTACTCTAACCTCTGCTCCTTCAACTTCCCTCTACTCTAACCTCTGCTCCTTCAACTTCCCTCTACTCTAACCTCTGCTCCTTCAACTTCCCTCTACTCTAACCTCTGCTCCTTCAACTTCCCTCTACTCTAACCTCTGCTCCTTCAACTTCCCTCTACTCTAACCTCTGCTCCTTCAACTTCCCTCTACTCTAACCTCTGCTCCTTCAACTTCCTCTACTCTAACCTCTGCTCCTTCAACTTCCCTCTACTCTAACCTCTGCTCCTTCAACTTCCCTCTACTCTAACCTCTGCTCCTTCAACTTCCCTCTACTCTAACCTCTGCTCCTTCAACTTCCCTCTACTCTAACCTCTGCTCCTTCAACTTCCCTCTACTCTAACCTCTGCTCCTTCAATCACTGTGTTCAAAAACTCTCTCAGAGAGCACCTCATGAATCAGTGGCTATGCCCATGCATCACATAAAACCACTATCTCATTTTATAACAAACAACTATTTATATTTCTGACAATCTGCTACAGACTCAGGAATTCCTACTGCAAACCTTAAAATGTAATCTTTTTTCTCTATGCCCAAATTTAAGACTTGCTGTTTTTCTATATAATCCTTCTTTATGCTGTTATGGATTGTGTAACATATACTTGATGTGTTAACTATATTGTAATTTGTACGGAGTTTTCTCCCCGGGCCTCCGTTGAAAATGGACCTGTGTCCAGTCAGACTGTCCCAGTAAACAAATGTAAAATAAAATAAAATTAAATTAAATAAAAAAATATATATATAAATATATATATATATATATATATATATATATATATAGAGAGAGAGAGAGAGAGACACACACACACACACACACACACACACACACACACACACACACACACACACCAAAATCCTGATATAATTCTGTTAGTCATTACTTTTTAGGACATAGCTAGCATGTATTACTTTTTTATTTATGCATACACTGTAGGAAACAAGTTGCTACAGTTTAGAACACACATGGAACACTACAGCTCTCAGGTTTAACTGTGAATGCAATACTTGCTTTTAAATGCCGGTATGCATTAAAGAGTAACCGGGACTGGCTGATTGTACTCAGTCAACACTTTGAGCCTGGGGGCAGTTGCCCATTTCACCTTGCCCTAGCTATGCTGTCCTGATTCTAATTAGTTATGTTGAAAGGCTTAGAAGATTGTATATGTGAAAGAGGTGAAAGTGGGAAAGATTGTTAAGAGATAAAAGTATATATTTTTTGTATTTCTCTGTTGTAAGATGCTTTTTAGGTATGTATTTTGCACTTAGAACCATAACTTTTACTATATGACCTACTTCAAAAATTCAGAGCACAATTTACAGACAGTATTTGCATGGAGTGGCTAATTTTTTGTGTGCAGACTTGTATTGTTTGTCCATAGACAGAGACCACTCCAGATAAGCAACTCCTAATCACTTAGGCATTACTCCACCTCCAGCCCAGAGCAGTAAGTGACTAGAACCATGGATCTACACCTTCCAACTATATCTGTAGCCTGCTTGGCTGAAATGGGCATCCTAAGTCAATGTAGCAACTGTCTCATATTCATTTACAGCTATCTACTGTTTAAACAATGTGCCACACTGTGTGACAGATGCAGTTATGCCATGTTATTGGTGACAAAGTGGTCACACAAAGCCACTACATATGACTAGGTTGACAGCACCATGCAACACCCCACTAAACCAGTCTCAAAAATCTCAGACCAGACATACAGACTTACATATTTTGAGGCTCTTAGAAGTAACCTACTTAAAGCACAAGGCCTCCTAAGTGTAACTCAAGATACTCAAGAAACAAGTACCATCAGTAACCTCACAAACACACATCACAGACAGCACTTATCCTGAAAGTAAGTCCAAAATCTCAGAAGGAAACCATTTTTAATATCTTGAATATTCTTGGCATGGGGATTCCGTAGTGAGATGCACCGATGCCCCACTGACCAGCTGCATAAAGAGGGGACTCTGGTCAGTTGCCTATTAGGTGTCAGGATTTACTACATCACAGAAGCACTGAAGCATTTGCACCACAAGGACACATATGACATAATTATTTTACATGTGGATATTAATGACTTGAGATGTGCCTCCCTGGACTATATGAAGAGAAACATGATGGAACACTCAAAATATGTGTCTGAGGCAGATATGAACCCAGCTTTCAGCAGTATTCTACTGGCACCAAGAATGATGTCACAATATGATTAAAGATAATTGGTTTCAACAACTGGCTTAGATTCAGATATCATTTTAGGGGAACACAATATATATCAGCCTCAAAAGAGATGGTAGACAGTCCAAACCTCTCAACCCAAGGCTTCCTTATATTGGCTAAAACTTTGTTCACCCCAAATGTGTCTTTTTAGGCAAAGTCAATCTTCTAAGCCTTTCAACATAACTAATTAGAATCAGGACAGCATTAAGATTGCATTGTTCAATGCTAAGAATGTTTACAAAAAATCCACACCCTACAAGCACTACTTACCCTGGAAGCTCTGGTTTCCTCCCACATTCCAAAGACATGCAATAGGTGTACTGGGCACCCTAAATTAGCCATAGGTGTGAGTGTGCACGTGGTGTGGAAGAGCTACCATAGTAGGGCTAGCCACCAGGCTGTGTAAACCTTGGCTTTAGATGACTGTCACTGTTGAAGTGACACCCTGACCTCATGTGCAAAAATGGGAAAAAAGGGGTTGTAAACATATACATACATAACTATATATATATATATATATATATATATATATATATATATATATATAAATACACACACACACACACATATATATATATATATATATATATATATATATATATATATATATATATATATGTGTGTGTGTGTGTGTGTGTGTGTGTGTGTGTGTGTGTGTATGTTTGACATTAAATCAATGACTTTCCCCGAAACACACAAAATACCTACCACAAGAGATGTACCCCAGCCCCTTATACATGTGCTAAGCCTAACTCTACCTAAGCCCTATTTATTTCACTTTCCTTAACAGTGCTTCTAAACAAGACAGTGACACACACCACCAACATGCAGTACGTATACATACCACAGCACCTACTCCCATCTCTAGCCCTTACTCCAACCCTAACCTGCAAGCACTTGCATGTACACACACACCCTAAATGGCAAAATATTTCATGTAACCTAAAGCTTCAGTATATTACAAATGTGCATATCTATTTTTTGTACACTTTTAAAAGGTGCCCAGAAATTCAGTGCCCTACTGTTGCTACATGATATATTTTTTCCAAGGAATGTTTTACTAATGTGGGACTTTTCTGCTAATCTAACCTTCAGACAGTTGTGTCACAGCTTGGCTCTTACATTTTCAGTACCTGAAGTATGTGCGCCATCCAGAGATTTAGCCTGCAGATCACATACATTGGTCTTTTAAGTGCTTCTTTTGATTGGAATCTCCAAGTTATTTTGATCTTGATCAAGCATACTCTTGCCAGTTATATTAATCTTTCAAATACTCTAACACTGCAGATGTTTAATATGACAAGGCTTTAATTTCCAAATGAAATCCTTATGCTGTGAATTTGAACCTATCATTCAGCTTGAACATGGATGGTCATTATGAGAAAACAAATGCGATTGATTCTGATTGTTTTTGTAATGAATTGTATTTGCTTTTCTTGAAATCAAATGTTAATTGATAATAATATTGAGATGTAACATATATAACCAATCAGTCATTCCCAGTTTTTGTCTTATTCCATTGTTGCTTGCTTGGATGCTTTTGTGGTTCAGAAATAAAAGTGCTTTAGGATTTTCCATGAACTGGAAGTTTCAAAATTAAGTTATGTGACATTAAGATGAGAAGAAACAGCACCATTGCACCACATGTATATACCAACAACAACAACTGAGAAGGCAGTTTTGTAAATGCCTTGTGTATGCTAAATAAAATAGCATTTCTGATAGGGATTACATATCATATCATATAGTACATTAGATATAAGATACTATAATAAAATAAAACTTAACTGTTATATTATAATATTATGAAGAAGACATCCTACTAATCAGCAAGTTTGTCAAATGCACCTTTATTTTCTTCCACTATCATTAGTCAAGCCTATGTAGCAACCACTAGAGATTTATCATATTCATGTACTAACAGTCCAGATAACACTTTCATTGCTCAGCTCTAAATTTCATCTGACTGGCAGAGGGCCATAAAATGTTACAAGAACTGCTTTTACCCCTGTACTTCAAAAAAAATGTCACTGGGGGCTTCTTCCTATGAGTCTGTCTAATCTCTAGACAACTCCTATAGCTTCTCTCTCTCTCTAAGCTTTCAACTCCTATAGCTACTCTCACACGACTCAACCTTGTAAATATTGTAAATAGAATCCCATTTTAAATGTGTGTAAGTAAAGTGTATCCACAATTTCTTTTTTTTTTTAATGTTCATATGCACATTGTTTCCAAACCTAATTCATAAGAGTGTTTCCTCAAATGAAACTGTATAACCCTTAACTTCACTCTCAATGAACTTTGTTAAATATGCATGATACCAAATGTGTTAATTTGTAACTATTTTACATAATGTTATCTTTTATACTTTTGTATCACTTGTATCTTAACTGTATAATGCATCTTGGAGCTTTTCTCCCCGGCCCTCCACTAAAAATGGGTCATTTCGCCCAGTGGACTTCCCCGGTAATCAAACTGGAAATAAATAAAATAATAAGATAAAAAAATTCAACAGGTCATCCTATAGCTACAGAAAGTATGATTTACCAGCTCTAGACCTCATAGATCTAGTTTCCACTGCTTTGTTGAAACACAGAGAACAAATAAATGCTGCTAATTCACAGTTGGGATTGCTGCATGCATTTACCTCTACATGAAACCATTTTAATGTGACACAGCAAACACTAAGTGGCAAATCAAATGGCACTATGTCACATACATTTTCTTTTGGTACCTGAAATGTGAAATTCAGACTCCTAAAACAATATCTGAACTTGCACTGTGAACTTCTTGTCTCTACAAGTTTCACTACCTTGACTATGAACATACATAAGTTATGCTAATTAGATGTCCCTGAAATTAACCAAATACCACTGACTTGTAAGTGCTTTATTCCTAATTCTCTGCTATGGAAGTTAAGAGGTATGACTTCTATACAACTGATTTTAAGGCTTATATGAAACTTTCTGTTAAACCATCAGTTGCCATTTGCACTATTGTATCAGTGGAATGGATTACTGCATTAGATAAAATGTAAAACTTGCTTATATCAATTGTGTTTTGTAATCAGTAATACAGTATGTTCAAGTTTGCCATAAATACAAATTGTCTTCTTAAATGGCTGTTGACATACAACTTAAGTCACACAAAATATTTCTTATCATTTTAAATATGTATATAATACAGTCATGAGCACTTCATTCATAAACGATCTTGCAACATCAGCCAGTAGTCTACCTGAACATACCAATGGGCAAAGTCATACATAGGTCATCTGGTGCCCTTGGCAGTTCCCTAGGCTGACATCCCTAACTCAACCCAAAGTTGAGTAAGAAACAAAAAAAAAGGTGTTATTTATCATCCTGAAGCTGAGGACCAAAAATAAATCAGGTATGTATATGCTACTAACACAAATGAAGTCCCAATATTCATTTACAAAATGCATCATCAGCCACAGCTTCTTAAATAAATACTGGTATTGCACTCAGGCCCCTTTGGCAACTGCATCTAGTGCTCCCCAGACCCACCCTAATTATAGTTCTGTCTATTGTTGTACTGGTGCTTGTTTTGGCATGTTCAGTTCCATCTGATACAGCACATCTTCTTACCGTGCATTTTGAATCTTTTCATCTTGCTTTATCGACCATTCTTTGAAAACAGACAGTGCATGATCAACACCCCCCCCATGTCTATTAATCATAATATATTTTTTAGAATTGACATCAACTAATGATTGCTAATTATCTTACTTTTCCTGAGTTAGAAGACACAGTTCTTCTATGTCTTCACCCCTTCCATTCTATGCAGAAGATATTTGTCAATGCTTGCAGCTTAATTTCACAATCACTGCATAGAAACCAAAGATGCATATTGCAATATCCATTTTTATGAAAAAAACAGTTGCAGTTGCTCATTTGCCCTGTTTTACCGGACTAATAATGCATTATTACTGTCAGTATTAGTAGATCACAACATTGCTGGTGACAATGGAAACCACTTAATCATGTATAAGTCATGGTTAAGAATACAAATTTGGGTACCACTGACATATTTGAGATACAGTAATACAGAGTGGCAAAGATTTTTTTACTGATAAATTTCATTAGTTAGTAATAATTACATTTAAATAAAAGACAGAGAATATCACAGTAAAAATGAAAGTAATACTGTGATAAAAGCTTGCGTTTAATGCCAGTTTCTAAGGTTTATGTAAGCAGTTCCTGTAAGCTCAGACCGTTGTGTTTGTCTTTGTTAGTGCTACAGTGTTTCCATTATCACGTTGCCATTTTCTCAATGTACTTTTTTAACAACCAAGATGTGTATCCAGAAATCTTCATTTCTGTCCTTACAGCTTTATATTGTTGTCCCAATCCAAGTTCAGAATACTTACACCTCACTAAATGTTACCCCTTATACACTAAATAAATAATGGAGTTTTTTAACTGCTGTCAGTGCATAAATGAAGACATTCTTTTTAAAAATTAATACTTTTATATGCAACCAAGATGCATACATTCGTTTCTGAGAGCTGCTCAAAAAAGTGTACTCAGCTGAGTACACTGTGTACATCTGGTTACACCTTTCACTCATTATGTCGGATGACTCTTTTCAGCAATTACCCGAACTGTGAACTAATACAATGAAGAATCTTGCAAGCATGTAGAAGACCAGGTACAGTCATACCTTTGAACCTCTTAGGGCAAGAAATCTGGACAAAGCCACAAGTAATGGGGGACAAAGGCCCAAAAATAGGGACACTTTCTAAATATTGCTCATACAAACATAGAAAGTAGACAGAATAGCAGGTTTTGCATTATTTTCTGACTTACCTCTTTAATAATTTGCAAATGTTTTGCTAGAAAACTACAATTTTATGAAAAATGGACCAAAAATATGAGACAAAAATCTAGACATTCTATGAAAATCTGTACAGTTGAGAGATATGGGTACAGTTAATTTGCATATAAATAACCACAATAACATTACAATTGTCATTTTAATTGTAACAAAATGTCACTTAGAATACAATGGGTACTGTTACAATATGCAAACTAGATATATTGAGGTCCTAACAGTAATTTGTTCTGCTTTCTCATGTGGTGGGGGACCAAAATATGTAAGTTTTGTGCAGGCAACCTGTTATAGTCTTTCATATTGACCCTATTAAATGTTCTGGCAGTAATGTTTCACTTATTAAATGTGTCTAGTGGCAGCGTTTAGAATGTTAAGTCAGAAGCACTCAGCTGCTACACTAGGCTACTACTTTAACATTGCAACCATCACGCAAAAACACTGGTGTCCAGTGTTCTCTATGGTCCAATGTTCTCCATTATCACACACTCACCTTTGTTGCTGGAAGACCTGAAGTCTATGAGTTCTATTCTCACTCTGGGTGACTGGATTACTGACACTACAGTGGAGCAGTGGGAGGTGCTGCACTACTGGGTGAGTCATCCTTTGGATAAAATGTTAAACTGAAGTCTCACCTGCTTGAGCATGTCGTACTTGGGTGAATGCAAAGATTCCATGGCAATATCAGAAATAAGGGAGTTGTTTACATATATATATATATATATATATATATATATATATATATATATATATATATCAATATTTCAAAAAGCTTTCCACTTATATTAATTCTGAAATTCTTCCAAAAGATTTCCTTTTTTACAGTTCAAAAAATAATACCTTGTTATTTCTTCTTCATTACAATCCTTCTATTTCCTCCCCCCATTGCTTTATATTGCATACCACGTTTTACACTTTATCCATATTAATCTCCACAAAAAATCAACAGCCTTATAAAAAATCTTCATAACCTTCTTTTCTGTTTTTATTGCTTTATTAATCTCATTGTTATAGTTTTTCAGTGTAGATATTAAACAACATTTCTCCATTATCATGTTTTACCATTTCCTTCTATTTTTTTAACTTCATTACACTTAATTTTTCATAAATTTATCTTATCATCATATTACTGGTTTCTCTCATCTCGTGTGCTTTACTTCTTTTCTTTTTTTCATTTCTCCGTATTTCTCACTGAGTAGGTCCCTATCAAAATATTTTCATTCTCCTTCAGATTTGTAATACCCAAAAAGGTATATAGAAAAATGTAAACCTCCTCCTTCGTTTTTATTATATACATTTTCCTGTCTAACTGGATTGAGTCTCTAACAATTCTGCTTCCATTTTTGTATGAAAGATATATACACCCCCCAATATGCAAACCTTCCCAATATATACATATTTAACATATATATATATATATATATATATATATATATATATATATATATATATATATGTATATACCTTATTTCAAGAACACTTAGAGCATATTCCACCAACTAACTACCTCCTTTTCAACATATTCATTAATGATCTCGTCACTGCTGCAACAAATGGTACCCTGGTTAAATATACTGATGGCGCAACCCTAATCTGCTCTACCAAATCTCTCTCTAAACTTCAAGACCTTATGCAACCATCCTACTTATCAATTGGAACATGGCAAAATAATACTACTACTACTAATAATAATAATAATAAAAAAACACTAAATTACTGCTCTTCAGCCCACAAAATATCTGCACCAAAACAACACTACTGACTATTTTCTCTATAAAAAACACCACAGTTGTACAAGTAAACCACACAAAATTAATGGGTGCCATCATAGATGATCACTTGAAATTTGACCAACATGTATCATGTGGTTATACAAAGCTCATCAAAAACTATGTAGGTACATTATACAGAGTAAAAATTGACCTCATCAACATAGCCAGAAGATGTATAGCCTCTACTCTCTTACTCTCATCTCTCCTGTATCTTACCTCAATCTGCACTAAACTTCAGGTCTCACAACTGTCCAAACTTCAGCAATGTTATAAGAAAGTAGTCAAATATGCAATAAACTATAACAACAAAACACATCACAGCCTAGCCCTCAAAGAATTAAACTAATTAGAGCGACCACATCACCTAGCTTTTTCTTGGTTAAATACAATACACTGACTTCTCTATAAGTCAGAAAATTGACCAGCTCTTAACAACTTAACAGAACACTACTCCCTAAAAGCAAACTATGTGACTCTGTATTTAAATACTACAGCTAAACTATGGAACCACATCAGACAAGCAATGAAACCCATTCAAAACCTATTTCAAACACAAATAAAGCTTCACCTATAGAATTAATGGATGTGCTCCTATACATCTCCAGGATAAATGTGCTGTTATCATCAGCTTGCCATATCATCAAACGATTTCTCTTCATTAAGAATTCAGTACCAAACAGCCATTCTTCACCAACCTTAATATCATTTCTAGCATCTTCCAGCTAAATACCTTATTTTGTGACAATGCTCACCCCCTCTCCTTACTTTTAATACAAGCCTTACCATAACTATATATAATATCGAATTTCGGTATCTCAAGACTGTATAGTCAAAAGTGCAGTTATGCAAAACTGCACTATAACTAATGTGGAAATGTCGAATACGCTGTTGTAGTGTTGCATTTGTGACGTGGAGCGGTGTGTGGATTTAGCTGGATTCAGGTAAGTGGTGTTTTCATAAGGGTATTGGGTACGGATTTTAATGTGTGTGAGTGTGTGTAGTGGTGGGTTTTATGTGCCTGTGTGTTTAGTGCGACCTCAGAGTTAGTATATATAAGTAACAGGGGTGTGGGGAGTGCCCCCCTAATTATAGGTAGGGTAGGTGTGTTTGTATGTTATGTTGTGTTTGTGTGTGTTATTTTATTTCTTTTAGTGTAGTTAGGTAGGTGTATGTGTGTTTATTTGTGTGGTGGTGTGTGTGTGTGTGTGTATGGTCGTGATTTTGATTTTCGCAGTTGGGGGGGTTTGGTTATGTGGTTTTTAGGCTATACAGTCTCGAGATACTGAAATTCGATTTTTCAGTATTTCGAGATTCTTTAGTGAATATATATATATATATATATATATATATATATATATATATATATATATATATATATATATATAAAATTGTCTCTGAATCTGCTTTATACCCACCTCTTAACTACACTGCACATGTTTTCTCCTCTTAGGCACCTACTCTTTGGCAACATCTCCCCATTTACCTAAAGGAAATGAACACTTATTCCAAATTCAGAATGCAACCCTAAAAGCACTTCTTGCAAGCCAAATGCTCCTTCCTTGACACAGGACATATCACCTAACGCATATTCCTATCTTCTTTCCAAAGTCTGTTCTTCTGTCTCACGATTTACTGAAGACTGATCCACTTATTATAATGTGGGCCAATCTTCAGTAAATTGTGAGAGCGAAGAACATTAAGCCTTGAGCATAACTTGTTTTCCTTGAAAGAAAATAATACGACTGACATTCTTTTCTTGCTCATGAGGTTAGCTCAGGTCATCATTATATTAAAAGGTTGGGAAAATGGTCTAAAACACACCTCAGAGCATCTGTAACCTTATGGCTTCAGTGACCCTGGTTTAATTGTTTTATTTCTTAATGGCTGTTGCTGTGCTGTCTTGGCCAGGTAAGGTGTGTTGAAAGGATATAAGGACAACTAATGCTGAAAAGCAACACTGAATGTCTTTTCTTGATCGTAATTTTAAACTCTGTGCAAGCCATCATCGGATGAAAAAGTTGTGTAAAAAGAAAAATAAAACCTTTAAAATGCATATCAGAGCATATAGAAAGACATGGTTTCTTGAAAATGCTGGAGTATGGCAATAATGTGAGGAAAAGGCAGAAAGAAGTAATGCACATAGTGTGGGGAGCTTGGGATGGGGGAAAATAGAGGGGACCACTGGAGGATGTGTGTGTGTGTGTGTGTGTGTGTGTGTGTGTGTGTGTGTGTGTGTGTGTGTGTGTGTGTGTGTGTGTGTGTGTGTGTGTGTGTGTGTGTGTGTGTGTGTGTGTGTGTGTGTGTGTGTAAAACAGCATTTCAGGCCTATACATAGAGGTGTTATAAAGTATCATTGTTGCAACTAAATGCCAGTCACTGTGAAGGTCTGTCTATGAGATGGGCCAACACGGTGTGGTACACAGTCTTCTCATTATATAAGAGCATTGTAGCTGCAACTCAGTCTGTGTATACTGCTCCTAAAAATGCAACATGAACTAACAAGTTGCTTAGAAGTGTGTGGAAATAAAAGGTCAATACTGAGACTTTGTGCCCAGGGGTCCCACAACAGGATACTTGCTGGGGGCCTCCAAAATGCTAACACCGGCCCTGTTTATAATCTAATGTATATATTGTACATTAGACTCTGCTTGACTGTACATTACACTGAGTGTGTTGACTAGAATGAATGTATGTATGCAGTTGTTTTTTTCTATGTAAATAATCTAACTACTCTGTTATTTCTTTTCTTACATTTCTGTATTTTAGTTTGCGAAATGTTTTGTATTTCACTCGGGCTGAGTCTGAACTTGGTCAGTATTGATCAGTTCACTATCCCAGCAAAAATATACATAATAAATACATAAATTAACTACAATAGTAACATTTTCTGCCCTACCTAGTTCCTTCCCTAACCTCCATTGTTTTGAATTTCTAAACACTAATCATATGATCGATTATCTATCTGACAACCCCACCAGTATACCTCTTCAAATTGCTCAGTGTTCATCTCCTAATGTACAAGTATCTTTTATACTGTAATAGTTGCCACTACTTTCATACAAATGTAATATAATTAGCAAATGTATGTGCAATTGGTAATGCATATTATTTTGTGTCTATTCATGTATATTACTGAATGTTATGTTTGTTTAAAAATGTTTGGAATATGCTGGAGCTTTTCTACCCTGGCCTCTGCTGAAAAGATGTTTTGATTAAACCTAATCAGGAAAACAATGTAAACAAAAGCTAAACAAGTAATAAAAAAATAAAATAAAATAAAATAAAATTATTTATTCCATCCAGAATTTCACTCTACTGTTCTGAGGTTTTCTTGCTTAAACCAAAACTGATTCTTAATATAGTCCATTTATCTTCTATACTTCACCAAACCTTTTACATTTTGACCTATTTAACCATAGTCATAGGAGGTTACTAGGCTATAGGCCCTGAAGCCATTATAAGCCTAGCCAAGACTTAGCCCATGTTTAGACAAATCAGCACCCAATTCCCCTGTCCAGCAGGGACATGGGTGGAATCCCAGGGGTATATTTTCTGTTTTCCATCCAATTATCCAGGTTGCGCTTAAAAAAGGGGTAAAGAGGTACTCTGCTTGATGTGGAGAAGGAGTCTATTCCATAGATGAGGGAGTCTCTGCGACACAAATCTGTCCCGCCAACAAGTCTTGTTGATGTTACTGACCAGGTTGAGGCCACGCATGTGGGTTACTTGAGTGGAGCTTGACTTGCGGATAGCAGTCCCATCATGGTGGGGTCTATGATCACCTTGTATGCCAGACAGAGGTCACCTCTGAGGAGCCTGTATGAAACTGAGTAGAGTGATAGGGGTTTTAGCCTATCTATGTATGGTAGATGTTTGAGGCCCTGGATTCTCCTGGTGAGGAACCTCTGTGGTATCTCCAGCTGCTGCATGTGCTTTGCGAGGTATATGTGGAAAGGTGCAATGTACTCAATAATGGGCCTTATAAAAGAAGAATACAGGGATTTTATTACCTCCTTGTCCCTGGATGAGATACCTTTACTTATTAGGTGGGTTATGTAGAAGGCTTTCCGTACCACGGAATTAACATGGTGGCTAAAAGAAAGGGGTTGCTATCAACCTGGGTGCTCAAATCCCTCACATCTGATTGTGTGCTTAGGACGTTGTTATTAATGTGATAATTTGTGGGAATGTCACTCTCCCCAAAGGGGATAATGATGCATTTTTGGTATTCAGCTTGAGGCCATGTTTCTGGCACTAGTCATTTGTCTGAGTGAGACACTCTTGGAGGATAGCCACATAACTAGGGGAATTGGTGACATCAGCCAGCTTGCAGTCATCTACAAACTTAGTCAGCCATAGCCCACTGGTTTTGGCCTGCACCTCAGAAAAGTATATCCCAAATAACAGAGGCCATAAGACCAAACCCTGGGGTATGCCACTTGTTATGGGTCTATTGCTTTAGGTGGCTTCCCCTATTTTGATTACGTGGGTTCTATCAGTGAGCCAGTTTGCTACCCATCTGGTAACATATGGATTGATGCCTAGTTGAGAGAGTTTATCTATTATGCCTGAGTGGGGAATAGTGTCAAAGGCTTTGGCCAGGTCAAGGTAGGCAGTGTGCACCATCTTCCCCTTGTCCGTGGCTTTGATGACTTTCTCAAAGAAGTGGGCCAAATTAACAGACACAACCTCCCCTTGATGAAGCCAAACTGTGTGGGATCACGTGTTTGCAGATTGCCAATGTCCTTGTTAATGAGGTCTATGAAAATCCATTCCATGGGATTGCAGATCAGGCTAGTTAGACAGATGGGTCTATAATTTCCCGGATTGGTGGATGCTCCACCTTTGTGGAAAGGGATGACAGTGGCTGTCCTCCACTCAGCTGGGAAGAAGCCACTACTCAGGCTTTGGTTGAATAAGGTAAGTAATGGTGCTGCAAGTTCCTGCCTGAGTTGCTGAGGATGCAGCCTGGGATGTTACTGGTTCCCATGGAGGCTGTATTTTTTGCCTTTGAGAGAGCAGTGATGACCTGTTCCCTAGATATAAGGGGAAGGGGCCAGGTACTGGGGATGTCCTGATTTACTGATGGGGGCCAGAGGGGTAAAGTGAATCTGTCAGCCAGCAAATTTGCTATATCTACGGCATTTGTATATGTGGTGTACTTGACCACCAGTTTTGAACAGATCTGGGTGCTTCATTTGAGGTTGCAGACTAATCTGAAGAAGGCCTTATGATTGTCTCTAGTAGATGTGGCCAATTTGCACTCAAAGTTTGCTTTGGAGGATTTCACTAGTGCTCTTATTTGCTTGTTCAGGCTAAGGAGACATTGCTTCCAATTGGGCACCTGCTTCTTCTTGGTCTTGGACACCAATTTTTTCCTTTTGTTATTGAGTTTATTTATTGCAGATGTCCACCAGACAGGTTTACTCTTCCTTATGGAGGATGACTTAGTCCTGTTGGGTATTCCTGAGTCTGGGTTTAATTAATTCCCTTTCCTCCTTGTCATAGTTTCCTTCAATTATACTATATATATATTTTTTATTTCAGTAACTAAATCCTGCTTCTTTCATTTTCCCAAAGCATGTATGTATTATTGCATTTATCACTACAAATAAACACATACTAATGGGACACACCTATTTCGCACCTTTTTTCAAAATGTATTTTCTTTCCTAACCAGCAAAATACAGTAACCTTCACCCAAAACCATCATAATACTTCTTAAGTACTTTTATTATTTTTTCCCTAAACCATAAACTCCTAAAATATCCAACATTGCCTCATGAGTTAATGAGTGAAATGCTTTTCCTATATCGCATGTAACCAACCTTAAATCTTTATTCTACTGTAAACAGCATATATTACTTCTTTTATTTTTACTACAATTCTCTTGACTTGTTTTCCCCTTCTTCATTTAAACCTTCCCTATCATTTAATCTAAAACTGTCCCCATTCTTTCCTGCATTATTCTCTTAAAGACTTTATAATCAGTATTTCCCAGTATTATTAGCCTCCAGTTCTTATTCTGTGTCATCGTTCTTCCATATAAATTTAATCACCCGGCACATATCTTATAGGTTAATATGCAAGTAATAAACTAACTGCCCTTGCAGACATTTAAAGCCCAGCTGAGTTCCTTTCAAATGTGAGAATCAAACCTTGTACCTTACATCTGTGAGATAAGCACCTTAACCATTATGCTAACCCCCAAACAGCTTTGCTTGAGGACATGCTCATCTAACTCTGTATGCACCCCATCTCTCACACACACACACACACACACACACACACACACACACACACACACACACACACACACACACACACACACACACACACACACACACACAAACACACACACACACACTTGGCATCTAGGGCATCAAACCTCCTATCTATCTAGCTACACAATCTAGAGAGCACAGTATTATTCGCAAGGGCCACAAGTCTTTTCATCTTCTGTCTGTTCCCCTAAACATACATTCAGTGTTTCTACATTTTATTTTTATTTTTCCCTTATACTCATCACCCTATAATATCTATAACATAACATAACCCATTTAAGTCTGGTGCCAATTGCTCTTTCCCTTCTTTTATAGGATTATAGAAGGTTACTAGGCTAATGGCCCTGGGTTCCTTACAAGCCTAGTCAAGAATTTATCTGCAAAATGAAATGTCAGTCAGCACCTGTCACCCCTGTCAGTGAGGGACACAGGTGGAACTCCTGGGACAAATTTGTGTTTTCCCATCCACCCATCAAGGTTGCACTTGAAGAGGGTCAGTGAGGTACTCTGTTTGATGTGTATGGGAATTGTATTCCAGAGATGAGGCAGCCTCTGGGAGATAAACCTGTCTATCTAGCAGGTTTTGTTGAGGTCACATATTAGATTCCAGCCTTTTGAGCAGGTAATGCACGAGGAGTTAGACTTAAGGATATGGAGCATCTCTATCAGGACAGGGTTCAAGATTGCCTTTTAGGCGAGACAGAGCTCACATCTGTGCAATCTGTACGATACTGAGTAGAGTGATAGTGATTTGAGCCTGTCCACATAGGGCAGGTGTTAGAGGCCATGGATTCTCTTTGTAAGGTATTTCTGTGGCCTTTCTAGTTGGTGCAGATGTTTGGAGAGGTACATACCAAAGGGGGCATTATACTCTGTTATTGGTTTAATGAGGGAGGAGTATAGAGAGGTAATAACCTCCTTTTTTTTCTGGATGCAATCCCTTTACTTATGATTTGAACCAAGTAAAAGGCTTTTCTGACCACTGGTGCTACATGATGGTCAAATGTGAGATTGTTATCAACCTGAGTACCAAGGTCTCTCACCAGAGGTTGAGGGTTTAGGGGGTTACCATTGATGTGGTAATCAGTAGGGGCTGTGTTTTTGCCAAATGGTATGATGGCAAATTTTTTTGCATTTAGCTTAATGCCATGAGTTTGGCACCAGTCATTAGTTGCTGTGAGACCCTCTTGTAGTATGTCAATATAATTTGGAGAGTTAATGACAGCTCCCAACTTTCAGTCATCCACAAACTTGGTTTGCTACAGGTCTTTTGTCTTTGTCTGGCCCACTGAGAAGTAGGTGCCAAAAATAGGTGTCCCAAGACAGATCCCTGTGGATCTCCACTAGTGACAGGTCTGCTATCAGAGGTGGAGGCACCTATTTTGGCCTTGAGGGTCCTGTCGGTGAGCCAGTTGGCCACCCACCTGATGAGGTAGGGATTTACGCCAAGTTGTGTTAACTTTTCGATGACACCCAAGTGGGGGATTTTGTCAAAGGCCTCGGCCAAATCAAGGTAAGCTGTATGCACTGACTTTCCTCATCCAGAGCCTTGGTGACACTCTAAAAGAAGTCATTCAGGTTCAACAGGCAAGTTCTGCCCTTGTTGAAACCAAGCTGGATGGAATCAAGTGCTCAGAGATTGCCTATGTTCTTGTTTATGAGAGCCATAATAATATGCTCCATGGCTTTACAGATCAGACTTGTCAAGCTAATGGGGCAATAGTTTCCAGGGTCAGTAGTGACACCACTTTTGTCCAATGGGATGACAATGGCAGTTCTCCACTGTGCTGAAATGAAGCCTGTACTTAGGCTGTGGTTAAATAGGGTTCTCAATGGCAAAGCCATTTCTTGCTGGAGATGGTGCAGAATACAGCCCGGGATACTATCAGGTCCCATGGAAGCTGTGTTATTTGCCTTGGATAGGACCTTTAACACTTGATCTATGGATATGTGAGGTGTGGAACAAGTATTGGGGATTTGGAAAGGGCCTTGGGGGTGATGGGGGGTGAAGTTTCCCATCTGCTAGCAGGTTGGCTATGTCAACAGGATCAGTGTAATTGATACTGTTAAGTACTAATTTAGAACAAACCTGGGTTTTACTATGGAGGTTCCTGATGTAACTGAAGAAGGCTTTATGGTTTCCCTTTGTTTCAGTGACTAGTTTTGATTCATAATTGGCTTTGGAGGTTTTCACTAGTGATCTAATTTGCTTATTGATGCTAAAGAGGGAGCTTTTCCAATTTGGAATTTGTTTCTTTTTACCTTTGGACAACAGTTTCTTCCTTTTGCTGTAAAGCCTGTTGATAGAGGATGTCCACCAAACAGTTTTGTGTTTCCTTGAGGAGCAGGTTTTAGTTCTGTTGGGTATGGCTGACTCCATACAGTTGTACAGGTGCTTGTATACTGCATTGGTGTACTGTTCAGCATTGGTGCCTGCATCCTCTGAGGGGGGTGGTGGTGTGAAACTACAGATACCCTCCCTTAGGAGGTTGTAGTCAGCTTTTGAGAAGTTTTTTAGCTTGATTACAGCTGGGGGGGGGGGGGGTTGGGTGACATAGAAACTTCAAACAAGAAAGTCCAATGATCTGATCTCACCAGGGCAGAACACACTATGGGAGTGATGCAGCAGTCATTCATGTTCGTGAGAACCAAGTCCAGAATGTTATCTTCCCTTGTGAGGGATGAGACAAGCTGGTCTAGTGTGTTAGAATTGATGAAGTCAAGGAATCATTGAGTGAGTGCATTAATGCAGGAATAGTTCACCCAGGTTATGGTGGGGTAGTTATAGTCACCAAGGATCAGGGTTTTGGGGGGGGCAGCTTGATGGAGTCAAGTAGATCCAGGTGAGAGGAGTGGGTGTCCTGAGTCATGGAGGGGGGTCTATAGTTGGCTATAACTTGGATGGGTGCCTTGCCAACTGTCAGGTGCCCCTGGAGTAGCTCCAGTTATAACCTCTCATAGTTCTTTCAACTCAATTATTTCTTCTAGTATACATTTTGCACCTTCTGAAATTTTATTTTACATTTTTCATCTCTTCTTTCAACTTTTTTCCAACTCGTTCATTGTTTCTGTAATTTTTTTATCTTCATAATTTCTTCTTGTTTACATTTTACTACCCCATTCTCATCTATTGTTTCTTATATTATTCACATTTAGTTTCAAAATGCCTAAATCACTCCTTTCCTTTTTTGCATTGTTTTTCTCTAGCTGTTGTTTTTTCTTTTTCCTCACTTGTAACCTTCTTCCACTGATTTTAACTTCTTTGGGTACTTCTTCTTTTCCTCTGTTTCAGAGTCACCATCTTTCTCTTCTTCACTTCTCAACCCATCATACCTCTTTTCTTTTTTTATCTAGATATTTTCTAGAATTATTCCTTCACCATGGTGTTTCTCTTTACCTTGAGTTCTCTTTCTGTCACCTTCTTCCTTACTTACATCAGACATTTTACTTTCTTCCTGAATGTTGTTTGACATGTTTTGTCTTCCCCCTCTTAATTTCTTTACCATGAACACTTTCTTTTTCCATCACTGGACATTCAAACCAAAGTGTTCCCATTACATATCCTACAAAAAGATTACTGTTCCTAGCAGTATGGCTTTGCTCCTCATATTGCTTACATTTTCTTTTTGTATACTCCTGATTCAAATGTTTTACATCTCTCCACAGTAGAAACGGGCCTTCAGTTGGCCTCATTACCTAACAGTGGCTCTTTTCCCTTTCCCTGTTATATAATTTGAAATATGCTGTAATTATCCATCATGTATATCCAGTGTAAGCCACACTTCCCATCCACCTGCCCATCCATTTGTTATGCATTTCCTTTATGTGATGGACTTTATCACATATTGACAAAAAAAAGTTTTAAGTTCAAATTCCTCCATTTCTGAAGTTCTGAATTCTATAGTCAGTTTTCTTTCTAACTGCTAGCCAAAGTTCTGAACATAAGGTCTTCCCAACAAGATATGTCATTTCTTTTTTTCTGTTTTACCCATAACTCTTTCTACATATGGTAAAGTTTCACAAATTACTTCATAGAAATCTTCTCCACCTAAATATATTAAAGCTCTTAGGTCTCTTAAGGTAAATGATAATGACAATATAATATTGCCCATCATGTCATACCTGTCAATAATAGCACTGGTTTTAATTCTTTTTCTTGCAACCCGTCTTTTTTTCCTGAAGCTGCTGCCCTTCTGCTCCTGTCAAATATCTCTCTTTACGTTGCACGCTTCTTCTTGTTTCCTGACTTATAACACCTGCAAATGTTTTCTTTCTTTCTTTTTCATTGTTTTGTTTATGTCATTTACAGTAGCTAACTGATGAGGCATATTTTAAAAATGATTACTCCGTCAGACAAACATGCCTCTGTGCTTTTAGTATTTGTAATCCTCCTCTTTATCATGCTATCACTTTCATCTGATTTCTTCTGAAATATTTGATCCATCACAGCAATCTACCTCACCTCCTCAGCTTCATCTAGTTGTCATTTCTTCGTTAAATTCTCCAATGTCTCTGTATCCAGACCTCTACTATACAACTCTATGACTAGAATTTCATCTCTCTCTCTCTCTCTCTCTCTCTCTGGTTCACTCTAAGAAGTTTGCTAACAACAAAGTTTACCCTTTTCTCCATCTTGGAATTGTCCCAGCACTAGTGATAGTCCTCTGGCAACACATAGTGCTCAAAAAAGATAGGGGATGTTCTTTGATGCCCTGGCTCAATTCCCCCTAGTAGATTTAACTGTGCCAGTTCACATGTGGTATATTTGGCTAGGTGCTCTTCATGCCCGGTGTTTTATATAGGAAAAACTGACAGGAAACTTCAGGAATGCCTTTATGAACACCTTTATGCCATCAAAAAAGAGAAGATGGAGAATGCGCTTGCCAGGCATGTTAAGGAATACCCGGGTCATGAATTCTCTTTTTCAGTCATTGATCAGGTAGTTCCTTCCAATAGAACAAAAGGAATTAATTTGGCAGCTAAAACTAGAAGCTTATCATTATCCAGGCTTAAATGGAATGTTATCCATTTCTTGTATTTTAAAATTAAGAAGTTTGGTTAGGTAATTTTATTGTATTTATTTTTTGCAGATTTCATCTATTTTAATTTCTTCATCTATTTTTTTTATATGTTCCAGCATGGCTTACAAAAGTATGGATATTCCTTTTACTGTTTGCTCAGTAAGGTTGAGTCCTCAGGGAAGGGTTTGAGCAGGTGTTGTGAATGTATTGGCTTAATTGCTGAGTAGTCATGTGATTTATGAGCTTTTTATTAAGGTGTAAGCTGGAATGTGTTGTTTGTTTTTCTGATGAAGTTGGTGTGGGACACTGACGAAAAGCCTATTATTGTTGAGCTTAAAATAAAACTTTAACTTGCAGTTTATCAGCATCACTGTGTCTGGAATTGGTGCATCTGCTGAGGTTTATCATCTTGCCGGCTTCCTTTTTCAAGTTTCGTCAATTCCCCCTAGTAGTATTTATACTCAGGTATATAGTACCTTTGGCCTACTTTGAAAAGGGACTACTAACCTAGTGGGACTAACCTGGTCAACAAGGGATACATAACTAAATTATCTTTAAACCTTTATGACTATTAGTTTACACTTTCTTTCATTGGACATGGTAGAAGATTCACTTTTACAAATCCTGTGAAACATACTCTTACTATAAAAATGACAGTGACAATTCTAACACTATGCACAGTGAAAAAAAATGAAGAAGAAATATGACAAGTTTTGAAAGGGAAATTGAAAGCAAAAAAAAAGGATTAACATCAGGATCTACACAATACAAGGCTAGGAGGATATATTTCCATAAGAACAATGTGCTTGAGTAAGATGAAGATGAGAGACAAAAAATATAAGAAGTGGAAAAGTGATTGAATGATGATATTGAAAACTGAAATAAACAGCCTGGACAGACAAATTAAACATAGAGCAAGAAAAAAAAAAAAAAATATATATATATATATATATATATATATATATATATATATATGTGTGTGAATACTGAGCATAACAGGAAACTGTTTGATAGATATATAAGATGTTGTAGGAATACATACACCTTGATAAACTATACATATATTCCAAAATTCATTCTCAAATGCAACTGATTATAGATACATTTGCAAAATTTATTTATTTTATTTTACATTTGTTGACCGGGATAGTCCAACTGGATTAATGTCCATTTTCAGTGGAGGCCCTGGGAGTAAAGCTCCAAGGTAAACAGATAAGTAATAACAAAGAAGGCATATTACCAAGGTAGACAGATAAGTAATAACAAAGAAGACATATTACAGATGAGATATTTACAAATGACAAAAGCAGACATGAAATAGACAATATCACAAGTTCGAGTTACCCCTGGTAACAGTCAGGGGAAAAAAATAACAGTAATTTGATTAATAGATTATATACAGTCATGGAGAGAGTTAGCCAGGATTGTTACAGTGCCAAAGCCAGTTTAGTACCAGATGTTGTTTGAGTTTAGCTTTGAACTGGGATAGGGAGGACAGCAAAGTAATGTTAGCTGGAAGGAGGTTCCATGCTTTGCCTGCAGAGTTTGCAAAGAGGGAGTCACCGGCTACATTGTTAATTTTAATTGTCTTAATTTGTAGTCTGTTTGAGGATCGGAGCAGTCTTGGATTATTGTGTGGGGGGGGGATCATATTTTTAAGAGCTGGTGTGTTATCTGGATAATAGAGGATTTTATTAGCCATAATCAAAAGGTTATATTGGATTAGACTGGGAAGTTCTAGCCACCCAAGCTATTTAAGGTTGATGCAATGGTGTGTTCTAAAAGGTAGGCCAATGGCAAACCTGGCAATGTGGTTGTAACATATTGAGAGTCTTTTAAGTACAGTTTTATTTAGATTAGAGAGAAGGGGGATGCATATAAAAGTGTTGAAAGCAGGTGGGAGCAAGCTATGGCAACCATAGCTGGAGGGTTAGGAAGGCTTTTATTCTATACAGTGACCCTAGTTTTTTATTGATGGTTTTGATCGTTTGGTTTACATGAAGGTCAAATTTTAGGTTATTATCAATTATTACTCCGAACAGTTTTGTAGAGGAGTCGGGGGTGATTATTGTGCCATCTTTTGCATTATTGTGAAGGTAAACAGTGTGGACCTTTGTGCTGAAGAGAATAACAGTATTTTAGTTTTTTGGGGATTTAGCAACAATCAATATTTGGAGAGCCAGGTTTCTAAAGTATTAAAGGTGGATTGGGTAACAGACCTTAATTCTGAGGGAGATGTGGCTGAGCAAATCAGAGTGGAATCATCAGCGTATTGGATACAACTGACATTCGGGATGACTGTATATAGGTTGTTTATAAAGATGGAAAACAGTAGGGGTCCTAATATGGAGCCTTGTGGCACTCCAGGGTTATTAGGTAATAGGTTGGAGATCTTGTTCTGCCAGAGGACAGCCTGCTGCCTCCCACTGAGGTAGGATTTAAACCACTGAATGGCACTGGTATTTAGACAGAAATATTGCAGGCTGTAAGTCAAAAGTTGGTGATCCACCATGTCAAATGCCTTTGAAAATCCAAGAAGATGGCCGAAGATATTTGATTATTGTTACAATTATTATTAATGGTATTGGTGAATGCTAGTAGAGCTGTGGTTGTGCTGTGGTGTGGATGGAAGCCATATTGGGTATCGGCCATGAGGTGATTCTGAATTAAGTGGTGCATGAGTTGTTTGTGTATACATTTTTCTATAATCTTGGAGAAAGTATAGCTATCGGTCTGTAATTGGAGAATTCAGTGGAGGAACCTCATTTATATAGTGGGATTACATAGGATGTTTTCCAAATGGTGGGAATTTTTGCCTCTGCTATGGTGCTGTTAATTAGTATAGATACTGGATAGGCTATGGCATCAGCTGATTTTTGAAGGCACTCAGCAGGGAGTTGATCAGCTAAGCAATTTGGCTCTACAAAGCGGGTGATAAATTGCGGTAGTAACATCCAGTTAATCTCAGATACTGAAATCAAATTGGATTATACTGAAAAAGAACTATGCAAACTGAACCTAAACAAAACATGGGGAAAATAAAGAATTAGTAATAAAGACTTGAGAACACTTCAGCATGAACTTACAGTACTATTATATTGGTTATTCACTAGGCCATTTAAGCATGATGAGATATTTCAAGACTGGAGGCATACACTTGTTAAATATATCTTTAAGGATAAGAAAAACAGGACAAAACCAGAGTCATGTAGACTCATACTTTCTCTTTGTAGAAAAATGATGGAGAAAGTTATATTGGATACATTATTATCAGAAATGGTAAGATGAGACATGAAACCATGTATCAAGAAGCATATGTTGAAAACAGAGCTATAACCATTTATAATATGATGCTCCATAACAACAAAACTGTGCTGGGATATAATTTATAAAGATGTAAGTTCAGCCATGTGATAGGGCCATACACAAAACACTGATCAATAAATTAAAACAAATAAGTATTGATGCAATAATAATAAGATGGACAGCTTTGTGGTTTACAAATAGGACATGACAAGTATCATACAGCAAGTAAATAATCCAGTAACCAGTAGGTGTAAAGGACAAAACCTGCCAGATATCACTGTGATGACTCACTAGTGGACCAGTAATCAAGGAGCCTCAATTCTTACCACTGGCATCAGTGGGGGCATACACTGAGAGGATGACAAGTACACACAGAGTATTTCCAGATGCAGCTCTCTGCATCAAGTTCAATTTCTCTTAAGAGCACACAGATACCACAGTCAGTCTGGGGCTTTTTCCTCTTTCTCCAGATCCCCAATGAGACTGTCCACTGACACAGCTATAGAGTTGAGATCTCAGCTGAGTGGTCAAGCCAAGACCTCCAGCACTCTCTCTTTCCAACCAGTGCTTCATGTCCCTGCTTAAGTAGCTGACACACAAACTCTTTGAGGTACACACACACACACACACACACACACACACACACACACACACACACACACACACACACACACACCTGGGAAAGGCTGGCACAGGATTACTAGCTATGCCCCCTTTTGCCCAGACTGTAAGGTAATTATCACTGCCACCAGCCAATTACTTATCAGCTACTTTAAGACCCTTACAAAGGGTGTCCAATCTTACAGTGCAATACTAATATTAATAAAAATAGTAGTTCGACCAAGAGCAAGACTATTAGGAGTGGCCCACAGTATCACCAAATAAATATGCAAATACTCTCAAAACGTAAATATCGCTACAAAGATCAGCCACAATGAAAGGATTAAATATGTTTAATAATAAATAATAGAAGAACAAGAAAATACTCAGTATATATTCACAGTGACATCAAAGTTAAAAATCATAGGAAATATTTAAGACAACATTGCAGGACAGTCTCAAATAAAGAAAAAGATCTAAACTATGCTTCACTATATTCCTGACTGAATCTAAGAGAATTACCATACCCTAGTTAACTTACTTAAGAGCAAGGCAGATGTGTGAATGGATCTTCTAGCTGATGTTGTCAGGTCTAACACAGAATACAGAAGTCAGTGTGCCTCTAAGATACTTATTCAATTAATATCTCAAATATTATTGCTGAGATAGCTTGCAGCATGACATCATTTCTTGTCATCTGACTGTATCCCAGGTGAAATACCCACTGCCAGAAGCTAGCAGTATTAAGCATCTTCCTATGAAAATACATACACTTCAGATCTTTAGCAGATCCTGGAAGTCATAAAACAATCACATTCCTTCACATTTCAAAACTAGCAATTGTTTCACATTAAAGACAATACAGAAAACTCCCTAGTACAGACATTATGTCTCTAGCTGCCATAAAGTTACTTGATTTCAGCAATTTTTCTGAAGTTAACCTCCTGTATTCCAGTTTCTACTGTTAAATATACATTTAAACAGTTACAATAGTGCATGTACATTTCTGTTCTATTCCAGTAGGGTACACTGTGGCTACATTTCAAACACTTTGCAAAAACCTTTTTCAACACGCATTTCTGTATAAACAAGTTTGATATACACATAACAAACAGTTTTAATACAGTTGTAACACAAGCATCTTATCATATATGTATTGATATTCACAATGACATATAATTATTACAAAATTCCAGATAGCTGTTCTGGCAGTATCTCCCTTTGCCACAGTCACAACCAACAAAACAGAAAAAAAAAAAAACAGAACAGCAAACTGCGCGGTAGTGAAGAAAATTCTAAACTTTAATAAAACATAAAATAAGACACTGAGCACTTTCGCATGAAGGCTTCATCAGAATAATTTCAAATTGTCACCAATCTAACATTCAGAATTTTGTAGTTTAAGACTTGTGGGCAATGATGTTTACTTGTATCAATAAAGAAAGTTCTATATTTTGCAGGACTGGCCTCCAGTTCTACTTTATGTACCTCAGCTACAGGTACACCATATGCTTCCTTAGCTATTGTATTTCTCCAGAGAATGTCCCATGTTTAAAAAAATTTGCATGCCTTTGGAAATTTTAAGTTAGATTCAGAGAGATTTTCTCTAACAAGATTCAATGCAAATGCCACTAATATGCTTGTCTCCTACTGCTTTATTCAAACTGTTCCATTTCATTAGCATTTTGCATTTTCATTTCTTCTGATTGTATTAATTAAAAAAAATTTTTTGCAGTTTTAGTGTTTTTGTAGATTTTTATGGGTGTTTTTTTTGGTAGAATCCTACCCATTATATGGATGATAGTTTAACACTGAGTAACTTCTCCATGTGCTTAGTTTTAAGAAAATCATATGACACAGGAAAAAAGCAGCATTTCCTGCCTATCCTTGCAGACTAGGACAACATGGTTTGCTTAAAAATTTTTCATAGTGGATAAGGTCATGACTACAGCTCAGCATTCTAGGTTTTGCTAAAAATTCAACATTGGAATGATTGAGGCAAGAGTGGGCTGGAGTCATCGGATGTCCTCAGCTAAGCCATTATCTAAGGGAGGGAGGCAAAGTGGCTTGCACCTCTGAACACAGCAGTGTTGGGGTATTGCTGGTACCTATCTGGTCAGTGCAGCTCATGGTGTACTTAAGTTAGGGAGGTAATCCTAAGGTGTGCAAAGGGATGGCACACATAACATTCCATAGAACAGCAGCATTCACGAGAAGTTATCATCCATCATGGGGTAGGCTTAAGCCTTGAAAGGTTGGAGGAGGGCCATATGTGTGTTTGGAAAGGTTTACTTCCTAACTCCTGAACCCTGCCTCTTGGGGAAGGAATATCTTAATAAGACTCTCATCTCAAGCCAGAAAAAAATAGGCTGTAAGGCTCTCACCCTGGTTGGAAAATGTATGGGTCTGGCTCCTACAGTATAGCAGTATAGGAGGAATGAATGGGTCATGAATGAATGGACCAGCTGGATGCTAGAACAGGCACCTGATGATGGCAATGCAAGGGGTGTAACTTCATTCTTTCCTGTTATAGTTATTTCTTAACAACTCAGCATTTTGTTACACTTAAAAACTTCATTGCCACTTCTTCTCATTTAAGATGAATACTATACACCCAAGCAACCACTGGAGCTACAAATATTTTAACACTTTCATCTTTATTTGAAATACTTCTTTAGAAATGAAAGTGAGATAAAAGCACAGTCCTATAATTTACATGTTTACACTCATGTGATTTACTGGTGTAAGTTAGTCTGTCATCTTTATTTTTAAAATACATGTGACGTTCATTCAGTCCTAGATGCAAATTTGCTCTAAGTCTTATCTATCGACACAACACTTTTATTTCTACAAGGTTGTTTACATTTTCACATTCTCTGTAGTCCAAAACAAAAAAAATTTAATTTGTGAAATTATCACAAACCAAAGATTGTTTATAAATAGCATTTTTTTCATTTTTATTTTGTATAGGTTAAAGACGTTCATTAGTGTTTGCTAGATTTTATTGCTTGTTAGAATTCCTGCATAGACAGTAATTGCAGTCAGGGGTAGTCTCATTCATTGATATCCTGTTACTGCCTATTTAAGTGGTACATTTTGGAATATTTTCTGCTTAAAACCTGAGCTTTGGCCGGCTAAGATCTAGCTGTATTCAACTGGACGTATAAGAGAATTTAAGTACCTTTTATCTGCACTTTTTCAAATAATACAGCATTTTAATTGATTTATTTGTGTTGCATTGAATATTAACTGAACTGGAAGTTTTGACTCTGTTTTTTCAGTTAGTGTTTGCTAGATTTTATTGCTTGTTAGAATTCCTGCATAGACAGTAATTGCAGTCGGGGTAGTCTCATTCATTGATATCCTGTTACTGCCTATTTAAGTGGTACATTTTGGAATATTTTCTGCTTAAAACCTGAACTTTGTTCGGCTATGATCTAGCTGTATTCAACTGGATGTATAAGAGAATTTAAGTACCTTTTATCTGTACTTTTTTCAAATAATACAGCATTTTAATTGATTTATTTGTGTTGCATTGAATATTAACTGAACTGGAAGTTTTGA
The DNA here is from genome assembly GCF_019279795.1 of Protopterus annectens. Taxonomy (NCBI): domain Eukaryota; kingdom Metazoa; phylum Chordata; order Ceratodontiformes; family Protopteridae; genus Protopterus; species Protopterus annectens. Next base: position 1,432,512,609 of record NC_056732.1, on the reverse strand, counting down.
CTCTGTTTTTTCAGTAGTTCCCCAACCACCCTCCCGGGTTTTGTTTTTGTGTTAATCTTGGTGGCTTTGAAATTGCCCGCCCCTCTTGTAAATTTGTGTTTGGATACTCCTTCTGGGCCCATCTCATTTGCTCACTCAAGTGAGTGCAGTGAGATCATATTCTGATTTCAGGCACTCCTACTGTGTACAAAGAGAGCATCTGGGAAAGAAAAAAAAAATAAGCTTGTTTCCTGCCTTTCCTGTAAGTGGTCTAGACTGTTTGTAGGCTTCTGAGCCCCCAAGCCTTTCTGTGTTGGATGGAAGCATTCTAGCTTAATTTTGTTTCTTAGAACTTGCCAGTTTTCTAGTTTCAGCACTCAAATATATTTCTTTGAACTCAGCACTTGTTCAGAAGTTGTTGTAAGCACTAAATAAGCTGCAAATTACTACAGCACTCAACTTTCCTCACTTGTCTAGAGGAAAGCAGTTTTTAGTGCTTAATAAATAAGCACCTATCCAGGCATGTCTAAGGGTCAGCTTCCAGTGATTTCTCCTGTCTACCTGATGAATCTGGGTATCTTGAGGCAATGCAGCAATTGTCTCATGTACACAGACAACCCTCTCCTCCTACCACCCAACAGTACAACCTGTGAGAGATGCACTTATATAGCCAAACTGGAAGCAAAGCTCTATTCACCCAAGACTGGACTAGACAATCAAGAGGAGAAGGTAAACACTTGCACCACACCATGCTCATCACATAATCCCTCAAAACCTACACCACCAAAACACACGCATAGAAACACAAAACACACACCTACATTCGCGGAGGCTCTCAATAAAAACCTGCCCAAGTATTAGGGACCTCCAAAGCAGAAACGCAAGCAAACTACACCCCCCCAACACAACCCAAATGACTCATAGCCCACAAACTCAGTGTGCCACTCAACCACAGCCCATAAGGCATAACATACCCAACACTCTAGTCATAGTTGACTCTATAGTCAGGCACACTGATGTTCCACTCACCAGGCTAAACAAGGAGAAAGTTACTGTCAGCTGCCTGTCAGGTGCCAGGATCCACCACATAATGCACACACTCAGGTCACTCTACAACAAGTACAAATATGACACTGTCATTGTCCATGTTGGTGTGAATGACCTGAGATGTACCTCCCTGGACTGAGACATGGAAGAGCTCTCCAATCTTGCAGCTCAGGCAGGTATGACCCTAGCCCTGAGTAGCATCCTGCCATCACCCATAATTATACCACAGTACAAGGACAAAATGATTGACTTCAACAATTGACTAAGCTTCTGGTGTCATTCTAAGGGGATCCAGTGTTTGTCTGCCTGGGACAACATGATCGACATACCACGATGCTTTGCCGTAGATGGCCTGCACCTGTCGGCCTTGGGATTCCGGATACTGGCTAAGGCTCTTGCCACCCCTATAGTGTGTTTCTTAGGCAAGGTTCAAATGACAAATTCACCACCGTAACAGGTACAAGCAAGCAAAATCTGAGGGTAATGCTACTCAATGCTAGAAGTCTAAACCTTAAAATGCACTCACTCAAGGCACTCCTTAAAATGGAGAACATTGACATCTGTGCAGTGACAGAGATCTGGTTCAAAGCTCCAGAGAGCACCACTGCAATACCAGACTATAATTCATACCACACCTTTCAGCCACCTAACCCGGAACGAAGCACTAAAGGTCGAGGCATGTCCATATTCATTAAGGATATCCACACCTGCAGGCTAGTTGCACAGCGTAATGCATCCAAGATTATCCAAGTGCAACTAACTCTGGGAAAGACCGCAATCAAAATTGTTGCTACAGACCACCCACCATGCCCCAGGATTCCCACTCATCATTTCTTGATACACTGGAAAGCATTAGGGTACAACCCAACACCCTAATAATGGGCAATTTCAACTACCCCACCATTAACTGGGAAAACTAGTCATGTACCAACTCTTTTGCTCAACGTTTTCTGGAATTCATAAATTCCAATGCCTTGGATCAACTTATTCACACCCACACCAGGGGCAGCAATATCCTAGACCTGGTCATTACTAACATGGGCAACCAGTGTTCCACACCAGAGTTCAATTCCTCGTTGGTCTGATCCGACCACAAACTAATCACCCAAACATCCACATCCCACCCCCACCCCCAATTAGGTAAGCCACCATATAAAACTTCTCCAAAGCCAACTTCACACTTCTTAAGACAGATGTGGCACACTTCATGACACCCATGCAGACGGACAATAGAGGTACGACTGCTGAATCCTACACAAATGCACTTTATAAGCACTTACACAAGGGATCATGCTATCCCTAATAGAACCAAGATGCTATCCTCCAAAAAACGGAAGCCAATCTGGTGGTCCTCTGCCATAAACAAACTCTACAACAGAAGAAACTCTTGCAAAAAAAGAGTAAAATCCCATGACTGGAGGAGCTCCCTGGTCAACCTCAGTAAGAAGCTGAGATCCCTTATAAAATCTTCCAAAGCTAGTTATGAAAAAAAAATTGCCACTGACTCTAAAGACAACCGCAAAGCATTCTATAACTATGTCAAGAATCTCAATGGCAACACTCAGATCTGCTCTGAGTTACAGCACAATGGCACTAAATATACAGAACCAACTGATATTGCCAACATCCTGGCAGATAGGTTCAATGCTAACTTTACCCCCCTCTCACCCCCTAGGGGGTCCATCTCTATACCAGAGGAATGCAACGTTCCTGTAATCATGGCTGCACAGGTAAAAAACACACTCTCCAAAGCCAAGAAAACAGCATCCATAGGACCTGACAGTATCCCAGGCTATGTTCTGCCTGAACTACAGAATTAACTGGCACCCCACCTAAGTATCATTTTCAATCATAGCCTCACCTCAGACTTTATACCCACTGAATGGTGCACTGCAATAGTTATCCCACTCCACAAATTTGGAGCCACGACTGACCCCAGGAACTACCGCCCCATTAGCCTAATGATCCTGGTCTGCAAGGCCATGGAATGCATCATCATGGAACTCATAAACAAAGACATTGGTAATCTCCAAACTCTGGACCCTACCCATGTCGGGGTTTAAAAGGCAGATCATGTCTCCTAAATCTGATTGACTTCTTTGAAGCAGTCACCAAAGCCGTAGATGAGGGTAAGGTGATTCACACAGCTTATCTAGATCTCGCCAAGGCTTCCACCACTATCCCCCACTCTGGAATTATAGATAAGCTCACTAAACTAGGTATAAACCCCTATGTCACAAGATGGGTTGCCAACTGGCTCATGGACAGAATCCACACTGTGAAAGTAGCAGACTCCAAATCCAACTTCAGACCAGTGACAAGTGGAGTACCACAGGGTTCAGTCCTGGTTCCTCTCCTGTTTGGAATCTACTTCTCTGAAGTACAGGCTAACACAGAAGATCTTTGGCTAACAAAGTTTGAAGATGACTGCAAACTAGGAGCCACAATCAAAACTCCTAACGATGTGGACATACTACAAAAGGTCCTCACTGAGACAGATGCCTGGTATCAAAGCCATGGCCTGAAGCTCAAAGCTAAAAAGTGTATTGTCATCCCCTTTGGTAAAAACTCTGTACCCATGAACTACCACATAAGTGGTAGTCTACTTAACACTGAAGGTGCGATAAGAGACCTTGGGACACAGGTGGACAATAGTCTCTCCTTTGATAATCACTTTGCCACAGTGGTCAGGAAATCCTTCTACGTGGTTCCCCTCATCACAAAAGGTTTCTCATCCAGAAAAAAAGAGGTAATTGTTCCCCCTCTACTCATCACTCATTAGACCCATTATAGAGTACAATGCCCCTTTTCGTATGTACCTCACAAGACATCTACAACAACTGGAAAGGCCACAGAAACACCTCACAAAGAGGATTACTGGCCTCAAACAGATGCCCTACGCAGACCATCTCAAAAAAACTCCAGCTTTACTCTGTCGCATATCGCCTACTCAGAGTCGATCTCTGCCTAACATAGAAAGCTATGTCAAACCCAGAGCTGTTGGACATGCTCCACTTAAAGAAATCCCAATCCCTCTGAGCTACACTCTCTAGGGACCTAAACCTTGTCACCACAATAAACAGAACATGCTGGAGTGATAGATTCCTGTCCCAGAGACTTCCCATACTCTGGAACATACTACCTATCTATGTCAAACAGAGCTCCTCATTAGCACTCTTCAAGAAATATCTGGATGATTGGATGGGAAATTCACGCCAGGGATCACTTCTGTGGCTCTGCTCGACAGGGGCACAGAAAAATAATTTTCTTGGGTGGCAAAAGCCAGGGTACCTTTTTGGTTAGGCTTATATATGCCCTAGGGCTAATAGCCTAGTACCTACCTATGAACCTATAAACAAACTGTGAAAGTTTCCTTGTAATCTGGCCCACATGATGTGCATCATAATTTTCACAGATGGCCAAATAAACTATCCCTGAGCTGTTGTGTATTCTTTTTCTCCTACTGATTTATCCTGCCCTGTTATTATTACATATAGGTTATCTTTCAAGAAGATACACATTTTACAAAACCCACATTGAAATGTTCCTAAACATCCTTTCCTTTCTCCCATGTCTCTACTCAAATTTTCCAGTACCATTTTTATACTAATACGTTTTTTCTAAATGGGAATTTAGGGCCTGACTTAATTTTAACAGGTCAGAATTTCCTAAAAAGATTTTCCAGTTTTCTGCAAAATGTATTTTATACAGGAAGTATCAAAAGAACAGTCTAAACATAAACTACTTGTAAAATTGCCTTTATCGGAGTTGTCAGTGTATTCTCTTGTGGATGTTTTACATATAATGGGTTTGTAAGCAATGAGTCTTTGTAGTGTTACTTCTGAGAAAATGCATTCCTATTGTATTTGTGTCATATTCACATTTTTAACAGGTGATGTAATCAACCTTCTAGAAGTAAAAGAGTTTTGCTGGTGGCTACACATTTGAGCAGATTTGTATCCAGGACAAAATGATGCACTAAACAGCAAATGTCTATAAAAAGCTGACAAACTGTAGCCTTGTCCATTTAGTCATGTGACAGTGAAAAATGTACATATGGAACTGCGCTTGTAAATCATACTTATTTTTGAAGAAGAAAAACTCCAGATTTGTCTTCACCGAGAAAGCACTGACATTTGCAGATCCTGTGCTATATAGTTTTATAGAAGTGCTTCTGTCAACAGTTCTCTTCGTGTTTGTTACACAAAATTATTTTGGGTATAAAGAGATGGCATTTTCTCTGAAAGAATGAACAGTAATTAGTGTCATTATAACATTAGGCAGACCTCTCATTCAACTTTCAGTTGCGCTCATAAGGCAAAGCACCTTAATTTTGCTTGCTAATATAAAAATTCATCAAGTAGTAACAATGATCAAACCAATACACAACAGAAAAACAAGAAACAAGTAGAAATATAAAGCATACATTTTAGTGTGTTCTCTCCCCGTTTTATATTGCACAACCACTGTGCTTCTGGAATAACAGTTATTTGAATTTCTAGTTTACTTGCTCTGATTTCCTCTTCAGTGACCTTAGCCTAGCTGAGAGTGCAACTGACAAGCTTGACAAGCTTGTCTAGTCATATATATATATTTAAGATAAACATTATTCTGCACTGAGCATAAGTAAATTGGAAATTTGCATGCTTTTTCAGTTGTGTGTGATTATGATTTTATTTTAATGCAGTCTGTCACATAGGGTACCAACAGCAAAGCCAAATGCATGGATGGGATTATAAGCATTATCCCTGGAGTTCAGAAAGGCTTACCATGATGTGGAAGCCTTAGCTTTGCATTATCCCTGGAGTTCAAAAAGGCTTACCATATGTGGAAGCCTTAGCTTTGCATTATCCCTGGAGTTCAGAAAGGCTTACCATATGTGGAAGCCTTAGCTTTACATTATCCCTGGAGTTCAGAAAGGCTTACCATGATCTGGAAGCCTTAGCTTTGCATTATCCCTGGAGTTCAGAAAGGCTTACCATGATGTGGAAGCCTTAGCTTTGCATTATCCCTGGAGTTCAGAAAGGCTTACCATGATGTGGAAGCCTTAGCTTTGCATTATCCCTGGAGTTCAGAAAGGCTTACCATGATGTGGAAGCCTTAGCTTAGCATTATCCCTGGAGTTCAGAAAGGCTTACCATATGTGGAAGCCTTAGCTTTGCATTATCCCTGGAGCTCAGAAAGGCTTACCATATGTGGAAGCCTTAGCTTTGCATTATCCCTGGAGTTCAGAAAGGCTTACCATGATGTGGAAGCCTTAGCTTTGCATTATCCCTGGAGTTCAGAAAGGCTTACCATGATGTGGAAGCCTTAGCTTTGCATTATCCCTGGAGCTCAGAAAGGCTTACCATGATGTGGAAACCTTAACTTCAAAGCTTTCCACACTGTAGTAAACCTGTGCAGTTGAGATACTACTCTCCCACTACTGTTTCTCACTGGAGCTAGCCATAGCACAGGCAACAGTCCCACTAGGGAAGTTGCATGCATATATGGAAATCCAGGGGAGCAGTGAATACAGATTAGCCATGCACTCTATCCTGGAGATGGCAACAGCAACAGATTAATGTGACAAGAGTCAATCATTCTACCTGTTGTTTTGTTTTCACAAAGAGAAAAAAGTGAATACTGTAAAAAAGATAGCATCCGCTCATTTTCCCTGAGGGCAATAGTCAAGGCTCATATCAGGACTAGAGGTAAGTATAAGGGAACACTGGGTAGGTTTGTGTGTCTGTATGCGTATATTTGGGGACATGTGCGTGCATGTCTGTAACTTAGTTCATAGGTTAGTACTAGGCTAACTGCCCTTGCGAGCCATTTTAATCCTAGCCAGTTATCCCCTGTGAGATTAAAACCCTGTACCTTGTGTTTGTAAGGCAAACAGCTTAACCATTAGGCCACCCTTCCAACCGTAGGAGCATGAATGTGGATGAATACATGAGTGTGTGTGTGTGTGTGTGTGTGTGTGTGTGTGTGTGTGTGTGTGTGAAATGCATATAGTGATTTCTCTATAGGAGGTAAGTTTAGGAAAGTTGTGTGTGTGTGTGTGTGTGTGTGTGTGTGTGTGTGTGTGTGTGTGTGTGTGTGTTATACCTCTCAACTGCTTTGCACAAGAAATCTGGACGAAAACAAAAATAATGGGGGCACAAAGGCCAAAAAATAAGGACAAGTTTTAAATATTGCTCTTATAAACTTAGAAAGTTGTTAGAATAAAAAGGTTCATAGGTAAGTACTAGGTTTTACATTACTTTGCATTTTCTGAAGGATGTGAAGTCTGAAACTCAACTATCTGCCATTATGTAGTGAAACTAGTCCACAGTAATTTATCAGAAAACCACAGATGTTATGAGGAACATACAAAAGTATGAGCCAAATTCTGGACATCCAGCAAAAAAACCTGGACTGTTGAGAGGTATGGTGAGTGTGTGTGTGTGTGTAAGTTGGCAGGGTACCTATGCTACCACAATGTGTGGACTGGCAGGAAATATACTAGTACAGTCAGGTCTGAGAGCACAGTGCTTGATTCATAGAGACATGGTAATTAGTCACTAATGAGGTGTTTCTCTGTGTGCCTTTCTCTTCTTGTCTCTGAACTAGAGATTCTCACTGTCATGTTACTTGACTAACCAGCATTAGTGAATTAGCATAGGTGGAGAGAATCTCTTTGAATCTCAGGGCATATGTTTACCAAGACATTATTATTAGCAGTGTGTTCTTTTTGTTCTTCCCCAAGTATAAATACATACAACACTCAAGTGATGACTGTGATGTCAGTCTCTTTCGAAAAATATGATTCTAACCTGATTTAAATAATACTTAACCCCAATAAATATGAAACATTGTATCACATACTATATCTGCAGATGCATGAACTGATAAGTAGAAAGATCTAAGCCATTTTATACCTTACTGAAACAAGAAACCATTTTATTCTGTCTTTTCTTACTGAATAGTATTTAGTTTGATTTTTATTGCTCAGTTTCTAAGATGGTGTGCTGTAAGCGATGCAATTTAGAATAATGTTAGTATTGTAATAATGTGGGTGATGGGCCATTGAGGTGATTTGTTATCAATGAAGAAGAGTCATTGAGGCAATAAATATTCTATCAGTGGAACAAGAAATGCCTGAAGCGTGCTAGCTTTCACTAATGAAAATCAAGTTATTGTTCCTGCAGAGAAAAAAAGCAGTAGTTCTTTATTCTTTCTGTTTTGATACCAAGTTTATTGAGCAGTTAAGAAGTTCTTTAAGAATGCGTTTATATGAGTGACATAAATAAGAGATGGGGGAGGGTAAAGAGGAGCAGCAAGTCTGCTCCTCAGTAGCCAAGCTGATACAGAAGCTAAGCTGACTTACTGAGGAAGGAATGGAGGACTCTGGTTGGCAGATGAATAAATCAGAGGCTACAGATGAAACACTGGAATTTAGGACATGCAGAAGAAGCTGTTTAAATGAAGGTTAATGGACTTAAATCGGGTCTGTATTACGTGATCGAATGCTAAGGTGATCAAACACCTAAACATCGACCACGTAATATCGAACTGCAAAACAACGAACTCGGCCGGGAAATGTTACTGTCGGCCACAAAAAAAAGAAAAAACTTTACATCCAAAATAAGTGGGGGGCTTCCCCTACACACACCCCCCCCAAGTAAATATACCAACTCCGAGATCGGTCCACAGTGGAGAAAACAGCAAAATCCAATGAATGGCCAACAGAAATCTTTCCCTGCATTAAATTGGCCATTTGCTGTTTTTTGCTTTCGATATTATGTGGTCAATGTTTAGGTGTTCAATCACATTAGCATTCGATCACGTAATATAGACCCCTTAAATCAGTACCAGCACCTCCCAGGGATTACATGACAAAAGGCAGATGAGACTGAAAGATTGAACTATATCGTAGGAGTAAGTTACATTTCAGGCGGTGAAAATATCAGATAAAAGAAGCTAACTGAAAACACCTAAACATCGACCACGTAATATCGAACTGCAAAACAGTGAACTTTACCGGGAAATGTTACTGTCGGCCACAAAAAAAAAAGAAAAAACGTTACATCCAAAATAAGTGGGGGGTTTTCCCCTACACCCCCCCCCACACACACCCCCAAGTAAATATACCAATTCCGAGATCGGTCCACAGTGGAGAAAACAGCAAAATCCAATGAATGGCCAACGGAAATCTTTCCCTGCTTTAAATTGGCTGTTCGCTGTTTTTTGCTTTCGATATTACATGGTCAATGTTTAGGTGTTCGATCACCTTAGCATTCGATCACGTAATATAGACCCCTTAAATCAGTACCAGCACCTCCTGGGGATTACATGACAAAAGGCAGATGAGACTGAAAGATTGAACTATATCGTAGGAGTAAGTTACATTTCAGGACGGTGAAAATATGCAGATAAAAGAAGCTAACTGAAAACAGATTATTATGTACCAAGGGAGGAAAGAAGGATCAGAGAAAAAGAAATATTACTTTAGAACAGATTAGTCTATCGCTGGAAGTTTTATGCTAAACAGTTGCAGGGGATTGCAAGAACACAGGATAGAGAAGAGTGAACAATGAAACTGGTACAAGAAGTCAGATAATGGCTAAAAGTTAGACAAGGTTAGATAAAATGGTTGTAACTTGGCATACGACTGCTGTACTTCATCCTAGAGCCCACAAGTGATGTTCAGTTTAGGAAACAAGTACAAACCAGTCATAAGGAAATGACATCGTGTCATATTAATAAGGATGATTTTTATAAGATCACACAGTCCAGATATACTGAATGCAAAAACCTGACAAGGATGAGAACACATCCCAATAAAGCTGTAAAAGGAATGATCTGGAGTCAGTCTCTGTTTTTGAAGAAGGAGGGTTTAGAACTGGATTTTTTAAATTATAAATAAAATTATTTTGTTCAGGGGATTGCTCTAAATACTTGGACTCTCAACAATCCAGTTCTGGAATTTTAATATGCAACAGAAGGACTTTCAGTTTAGCAGATTATGCCTCAACCATTTCCTGCAGTGGTGACATGCAGCCATGCAATAAGCTATAAAGATGATAGAAATGGTTATATTTATTGTAAACGCTGCATGAGGAAACTTTTCAAGGCGTGAAACAATAGTCCGTCCAGTACGGTGGTGTAAGCAGCAAACATAGAGAAGGCAGTAGTATTCTAATATAATAATTTCTATTATAATATTCTGATACATGGAGATACAGCTCCTAAGAGACAGTGAAATATCAACTGCAAGGAGACACTGCAGCAACAACTACCAGTTTGTGATTAGTGGCACAGGAATAATTAAACATCTGAGTGTCTGCCTGCACAGTACTGTATGTGGTGCATGCATTCTGTATACAGGAGGCTTTCGCACTGCATTCACAATTGCCATACAGATAACAGATACCTAGAAGTGGTGTGAAAGAATTGCCTGACGGAAAATAATGAGAGCAGTACTTACACACACACACACACACACAAACACACACACACACACACACACCCTCTCACACATATATACACATGTGCATACACAAGTGCATGCATGCATTACAGACCAATAAATAATAATACTTCCACATGTTTCATTTCATTGAAGATGCTGGGTACCCTAGCAACATTAGTGATGTCACCCACGAGGTATTCACAAAGGCTAGAGAAATACATATACAAGGTTGCCCATGTCGAATCCCAGAATAGAGCAGATATGGTGGCACTTGTAACAATGTTTACACTATCTGAAGTTTTCACATGGAACAGTATAGATGCACTCCTTCTAGCAAAGTTAACTGTAGTGTCTGGTAGTAAGCTCTACAATCTACTGTTGTGTCAGAGATACTAGCAAACACCCTAAAAGGGATGGCCAGCCTGCTCAAGCAATAGCAGCTCCACCACAACAGGAAATTATAATGTCCAAATATAGTGACAAATAAGTGCCACTAAAATGCCAGACAATGTGGACTGTGTTATCATGTCCAACACTACCAAGCTAAAACTGTAGTCATATAAGCAACCAGTAATAAAATAACATGCCAACACCAAGTACAGTACCATCAAGATGGCATCAAGTCCACAATGACCAGTGTTGCCTGAGGCAATGTAATACTTCAGATCAGACATTATTAGAATATGCAACAGGAACAGGATATATGCAGTACTTGGACAAGAGTACAAGACACTAAGCACAGAACCTACTGTTTATTGGTACAACAGAGATACATACACATGATGTAGCAGTAAATCAGTCAGGTAGACAAAGTGACGAGAACACAACCCATGCATGCAGCTTGCACAAACAGCCATGTACACATATTGACATACTGCAGCAAAAATATATGTTGCAACAACCAGGTAAATACTAGGCTAACCACCTTTGAAGGCCATTTTTAAGCCTAGCTAATTTCCTTTTCATGAGAATCAAACCCTCTACCTTGTACCTGTGAAGTAAACATATTAACCATTAAACCAATCCCCAACAAACAAGCCATCACATATTTTTATATATAGTATTTGGGAACCTATGATTTAGACAAAGCTCATTTTGATGAATACTAAAAAGTTGAGTAGGAAATGAACTTTTGTACAAATGGAAACTTTGTAAGCATTTGTTAATGCAAAATGCTAGCTCGCATGGCATTGGTAATGTAGAATTAAGGTGCATTGAAGTGATGAAATGGCAGTAGTACAGTCTCAGAAAAAGTACTCAGTGCATGACTGAATTCATATGTAATCTAAATGCTACGCTGTTCTGTATCATGCACAGGTCATCTTCACATGTGCAGCCTGCATTATTTCACATGCTAACTCACTTACTCCACTTATTGTCTAGAGGCTGTATTACATATTTTTATTTCTTTGTGTAGTTTTTGTTCACCAGGTTAGCTACTACTGGGAGATGTCCATTGTACACAGCAAAAAATCCAAGTATTGGAAACATAGGATGAAATAAATGGCCAAAAACCTTTATTCCTATCACACAATTACAGAGCTTTCGGGATTAACCCTTTGTCAGTGTGTAAAATATAATATAAAACAGCCACTTAAATACCTAATACAAATCACATGACACAGTCAAATCATTAAAATAGTTAAGTTTTATATATATATATATATATATATATATATATATATATATATATATATATAAAGTATATATGAAAAATACATGAAAAATGAAAATACAAATAAACCCATGTGACCTATTTTAAAAAACATTTGTTTTTTTTTTAAAACCGGTTTCACACTAACTGCTACATTCAAACCTGGTGGCTGATCTGCTTACAGACATGTTATCCATACATATTCACATAACTCTAAGTCATTATTCAAGTTAGCACCCCTGTTATTCTTATATTTAACATCTATTACGCTGAAGCAGAACCTATGATCATTATTCTTTTCTCTCATATGTCTTCCTAATGCATAGATGTTCGCTTTCCTGCGTATCTCTGACTTATGTCAGTAATTCTGTCTTTTGATTTTCTTATACAGAAGGCCGGACATGCTAATTAGCATGACATGTACACAATGGCCATCGTATTACAAGTAGCAAAACATCTAAAAAAATACTTCTTACCTGTAATCAGGTGTGAAACTTCATTATTGTTTTTTATATCACTACAACATTTACAATTGTAGCAGGGGTCCATTTCCACAGGGGACCTGAAAAAGAAAAATATAGGAAAGACATCATAGCAAATTAGTGAAAAATGTTCTTTTTTCTAAATGGTGGTGAATAAAAAAGATCATCAGCCGAAGGCAACATGTAGCATTATAGGCTCAGAACAAAGTCCAACGATACTAAACTATTCTGCAGACTTAAGAAAGTTAACGAATCACCTAATTAAGTTTGCTTTGAGTTACCGGTAAATCAACTAACTTTTAAGAGAATGGGTACTCATCTTTTATTTCTTTTCTTTTCCCATTTTTTTCATGTGAGAGTATCATACATCTCTTTAATATCTTATTTATCTACATCATGTTCCTTCTGGCTGTCGTGTTTTCCAGAAAAATAATTCCATCTCCCCCATGGTCTTGGTTGCATTATTCTCTACCCTCTGTCATAGTGCACTATCTTTTTCTACAGTAAGGCCTACATAATTCTAAATAGTATACTAGTGGTGGTTTTACAAGGGCTTTATAGATGGGGATTATCATGCTTTCTTACAATGCAGTGTTTAACGTTTCATCTCCCTCAATGCAACCATATGTCACTGAGTTTGATGGTTCTCTTGTGAGTTACAGTGACATAACAGATAAAAGATAAACTCTGCCCACATATAAACACATAATCAAGGCAAAATATAGTCTGCTCAAGCCATATTGATTAATGGTATCATGGTAGTGACATAAACAAAAATAAAACATGCTTACCATGTGCTCTGTAATACTGGAGTGGTAACAGAAGATACAAAAGGACCCACTGCTGGTATTGTGGTACAATGCAACACAATTGCGACATAAGTTTAACTAGAACCACTCTCACTCTGGTATGGTGTATAATACTTTAGACATTACAGATATTTCATAGGCTTTCAATCAAAGTGAGCTTGACATCATTACACAATTATCTTAATGAAACAAAACAGGATTCCAGGTGCACTGAGATGATGCACAATGTTTTGATTATGAACTGGGATAAACTGGACTCCATGTCATTGATGATTTGTACACTCCCTCATCTCTTAAATATTATAGAAATGGACCCCCAGTACCTGGACCCCGTGTGCAGAAATGGGAAAAGGGGTTGTGGATGGATGGACCCCAGCTACACTGAGAAGGTGAACTGTATCTTGGCTGTAAAATGAAAAGGCAAAGTAACAGCAAGATGGTTCAGAGTATCAGAATAGTTATGGTCTCTGGCTTTATCCCGGCTTAATATACCGTATGACCTTGTCATGTTTTATACTTTATTGCACTGCTTTTAATGCTATACATGTTAACAAATGTGACAAATTCTGAAAGACCTCATTGCATAGTGACAGTGTTTAGCATCTCAGCTAAGAAGTAGGCCAGACAGTCTCATTCATATTATAATATAGTACAGAATTTCAAGTGTAGAATGGAACAGCTGCAGTGAAAAGTGAGCAATATTTCAGCTGTAAAACAAAACAAAAGTCTGCCCAAGTCACGTAAAGCTGGTATACAGTGCCTCAGTTATGAAATGGGCTAGGACAGGACTCCAACTATGCTGAGATGGTATATTATCCTCGGCAATTTCAGCTGTGAAGTTGAGGAGACCAGACCCCCCCCTTTGTTTCAACTGGTGCATAGCAATTAATTTATACTGCTCTGTGTACAGTACCATCAGCATTTTCTCGATGTGAAATGAAAAAGAACAAGACCGGTTCACATTAAAACCACACGCAGGATCACAGCTGGGAAATGAGAAATGATCCCAACATATCAAAACTGAATTCAGTGTCTAGCCGTAACATGTTAACATTTACAGTAAGAAGGTAGATGGCATTTAAACTTTGAATCAAAAAAGAACAGGGACAATCCATGGTAGCACTGCAGAACTGAACTTTAGTATCCATTTTGTAATTTTAGTCACTCACATTTACATTTTTTTTAAAACCAATTTTCCATTAATTTTACTTTTCAAAATGATCTTGTTTGGACCTGTTTCTTTTGCATTATGATATTCATATGTCAGCCCTGAAAACTATTACCTGTTTAAAAAAAAAATCTTTGCAGTGTATTACAGATCATATACATCAGTTTAGAAAACATGCACGTTAGTAAGGATGATCACAAAAACTTTTTGAACCAACAGCTGAAATGAATTTTGTTCATTATTTCTCTTTGCTCTATTATCTACATATAAAAAAAGAGTCACATTGCAGAATCCTGCTGTACACTTAATGCCACAGCATCATTTGAAGGTGAAATCTGTCCTAAGATGCACTTTTTATGATTTGATGTTATTCTTATTTTGGGCGTATTAAGACAAATGATTTTGTATTCTAAAATCATCATTGAACATTTTAAGCCAATAAGGGATATCTTCACTGTCACCAGTCAAAAGTGTCTTTTGAAGAAGTTATTGTTAACATCACTGAGGTTCAGAGAGAAGGTCAGATGTCCTTTCTTGAGCTGTTCCCAGAATGATCTAGCTTGAAAAAAACACACACACAATACACAGAACAAATGACAAATAATGAATGCAATGTTGCAGCCTGAAATAAGCATTGCTTATCTATAGATGAAGCGTGGCATAGTTTTACAGGCTAACAGGGCAATAGTGTGGAAGAAGACAAAACTGCACAGAATTGATTAAAAGTGTTGTTTTTACTGAATGAAAATCCATAATAGCATTTTATATTGCTGCTTTACTTCCCTTTAAGGTAAGCTGGTGTCCATCAAATCAAAAGGTAAAAACTAGCACTACCTGTTTAACATCCAAAGTTTGTGTTAATGTTTATCTCATGTAAGAGCCAAACACATCTTCTAATAATGCTTACAGTTTACAGTGCTGTGTACCACTAACATTAATACAAGTGGAGGGCAAGGAAAGTACAGTTGTGTACGAGAACTTACCATAACAGTAAATGTTTAAATGATCACTGCTGCAGGAGCCTTAGCTACATGGGTTATATGTTGCTAAGGATATAACAGCTGGCCAACTTTGGCCAACAGGGCACTTTCAGTTTTTCCAAACAATTAGCTTGAGCTGAACTGAGTAAAAGACAGGTTTGGATACCAAGTCCTTCAGAGCTTTCATGCCAACTGAAAAAGGGAGGCTAAGGCCTGAAAGGACATTATTGGGAACAACAAAAAACAAATGTCCACACCCTGGCATAAAAACACACCCAAAAAACAAGGGGGAGGGAGCGGCTACTGCAGCAGTGATCATACGGGCATCTACTGTTATGGTAAGTTTACTTACACTAACTGTACTATGTTTATCATATTCATTGTTACAGTAGCCTAAGCTGTATGGGTAAATTACCATAACTTAGAGCATCTGGGAGGTGAAAATGGAAGGGTCCAGTAATCCCCTGCAGAATGGCCCTAACAAAGTTTGATCTACACCTGGAGGAGGAATCTATCTTGTGGTGCTTTGTAAACATATGTACAGAGGGCCAAGTTACTGCTTCTAGAATACTTCTAGATTCCTACCGTTTCCAAAAGCCATAGATGAAGCCATTGCCCTCTTTGATCCTGCCAGGTATACTTTTTATATGGTGGGAATAACAATAAGTAATAGCCTGAGACAACCATTTGGAAAAGTCTGTTTTGACACAGGTTGTCCCTTCTTCTTATCTTCAAAAGAAATGAACAACTGATTGGAAGCTCTGAAAGATTTTGTTCTGTAAGGATAGTACCTGAGTTACCTGTGGACATCCAAGGTATAAAGTATTCTTTCTTCTCAGTTTTGGGTTCAGGGAAGAACACAAGGAGATGCATAGATTGACTTAAAGTAAACTTGGATGCCACTTCAGACATACAAGAATGATTATCTCTCAAAGACAGCCTACCTCTGTGAAAAATGAGATAAGCTTGACCCACCATAACAACTTGCAACTTAGATATTCTTCTTGCAGAGGTCAGAGCAATCAGTAAAACTGTTTTTAATGTTAAGAACCTGAAATCAGCCAGATGAGCTGGTTCAAATGGATCAGGTGTTATCTTCTCTAACACAAAATTACAACTCCCAAGCAGGATCCACTGGTTTCCTTGGCAGTCTCTTATGTAACATGCCTTTAAAATATTTTGACGTGACAGTGCATTGAAAGAGGGGGATTGATGGGCTGACATGCTGAAATGTCAGTGGCAGTGGCACAGCAGGTAGCACACTCACCTTTAATACAGAAAGCTGTAGGTTCTCTTCTCACCCCAGGTAGATCAATTGCTGACACCATAATGCAGCATCAGGGGGGTGCTGTTTGCATGACTGTGCCATCCATCAGATGAGATGTTAAACTGAGGCCCCACCTGCTTGAATTAGTGGCAGCTCTAGTGGATGTAAAAGATCCCATGGTATCTATAGAAAAGAGTAAGGAAGTTCCCTAATGCCCTGGGCAAATTTCCTCTACTATTATCAATAGCACTTTAGGTCTCCCCTATATAGAGGCTATTAGCCTACTGGGACTAACCTTGTCAATAAAGAATAAATAAATGAATAAAATGGATGACAAATTAGCCTTGACAGAGGATTAAGACATGCCATAGGAAAGTAACTCACACAAATATTGGGATGTTTCAAACATCCCTGTTCTTGTGTGATAGAGCCAGTGTGGTATTTGCCCCTGACTAATTACAAAACAAGGAAGAACTACCATTGTCTTGACCAAAAGGGAGTCACCATGATCATCTTGGATCACTCCTTCTGAATCTTCAGAAGTACCCTGAATTTCGGTGGAAATGGTGGAAGGCATATAAAAACATTCCTGACCAAGGAAAAGAAAAGGTGTTTCTCTTCCAGGCTTTCTTGCATGGAGCCCTAGAACAGAATCTTGCTAGCTAATTGGACAGAGAAGAGGCACAAAAGTTTATTTGAGGAACTCCTCACAGATAGATCAAATCATGGAAGCCCCTAAATGTAGTTTCCACTCCTGAGGGTCAGTCTTTGTCTTGCTCAGCTTATCTGCCATACATTTTGCTCTGATGAATATAGAATGCCTGTCAGGTGAGATTGTGATGCAAAGCTATATCCCCTTCTAACATTGCAATTCTGCATAGAGAGTAAGTTCTGTTTCTCCTTTGCTTGTTTATGTTCCACATCACTGTGGTATTGTCTGTAACAGCTTGAAGTGGTCCTGGGATCAAAGGTGAATCAGAGAGTTGAGTACCTTGATAATGGCAGGCTGTTTGTGTGTTTGTGTCTATCTTTGCTGTCCCATTTACCTTGCACTTTTACTCCCCTTGACACTGCTTCCAAGCAAAGACTGAGGTGTCTGTGGTGAGTGCCTGCTCTGGAGCAGGAAAAGAGAAGGGCAGACCTGGATTCAGGGATATTTGATGTCTCCACCAAGTGATTTCTCTTCTCACATATCCCAGAAGTGGAATTTGAAAAGTTAATGAATGTCAGTGCTGGGACCAAAGAGACCTCAGGTACCATTGCATGTTCCTTGTGTGGAGTCTTGGAAGAGGTATCATGAAAATTGTAGATGCCATAAGATCCAGAATCTTGAGCTATTCCCTTGCAATGACTGAAGTCTTATTGGAAACCCCCTGCAATAGATATACACCTATATTTTTCCTATGGAAGGCAGGGTCTTTGTACTGTGGTGTCTAGCAGACACCCCATGAACATATACCTGTGTGATGCAGTCAAAAAATCCTTTGAATGTTCTCTGTGTAGAAGATCTCTTAACAAAGCAAAATATTCATGACACTTTGAAAAAAAAACAATGAAAAGATAAACAAATTGTCTAAATATGGAAAAAATGTAGATACCTAGTAGACTGCAGTGGGCTATAACTAGAGCTAAACATTTTGTGAACACACTTGGAGCAATGGATAGTTGAAAGGGTAAGGCAGAGAACTAATAATGTGAAGTATACACGCAGAACTTTAAGAAGCGCCTGCAATCTGGATGAATGGGAATGTGATCCTAAGCAACTTTTAAATCTAAAGTTACCAAAAAACCTCAAATGAGGAAGAAAGGGTAACAAGTAGTGGAGTGAAAGCATTTTGAACTTGGGCATTATTACACACTGGTTTAGGAATGAAAGGCCCTAAACTGGTATCCAGGCAGTTTATCTTCTTTGCAGAAAAAACTAGGAAGGAGGAACTGTTTATTTTAACCCGTGAAACATGTGCTGCAGGATAGGAGGAAATAGAAGGGCAAGGTCTGGTAGATATGGAAAAATTCCTGGAGTGGGAAGAATTGTTTCCTGCAGCCATCTGTAACCTTGCAGAATCAGTCTCAGAACCCATTTGTCTGAAACAGTATGTTGCCAAAGAGAAATATGGAGAGTATGACTTCCTGAAAGGGATAAAGGACTGTCAGGGGGTGGGTGGAAGGTCTCTTACATAGTCATTCTACCTTATTTGACTGCCCTTTGTTCTTGGGGGAAGTTGCTTGTTTTTTAAATGGCTGCTTACCAGCATTTTGCTGATACTGTTTATTTTGCTTCTTGTCAAAACTGAATGAGGGAGCAAAAAATCTCTCATCACATTTTTTGATAACTTCTGCAGCAGAGGGTCCAAAAACTAAATCTCTATCCAAGTGAGAATTTAAAATCTCATTTTTACATCTTCTGTGAAATTCTAAGAACACAGCCAGGCAAACCTCTTCAACACAGTACAAGTAGTAACAACCCTGGACACAGTACCTACAGTGTCATTCAGATATACATTTTAAACAATAAGTAATTACCTCATAAATGGAAGAAGTTAAAACACACAGAGCAGATGTTTCCTCACTGAAGGGAATTGTAGATATATCATTCCTCATTCTTTCACAATTGATCAGAAAAAAATTTAACTTATGAGCCTGACAATTCAAAATTCTAAAAACATTAAAGTTGCAGAAGCATACATTTTTCCCCAGATGTATTCCTTATGTGAAGGGGAAGGATTAGAATTAACAAAACACTTGGCAGCAGCTGGATTAACTAAAGGTAGAGCCGCTGGGTAAGGTCTGGGGTGAATGTACAAACATTTGAAAGACTGAAGAAGTTTGTACATTCTATCTGCATTCTCATGTGCAGCAGACTGGCTGTTGAGCAAACCACTCCTCTGAGTATGAATCAAACATCTGGGGAGAAATACATGCATCTGTCCCACTACATTTCTATTCAGATTCAACTTCTTGAATTTCATCAGCAAAAGAGGAATACCATTTTATTTTACCAGAAACCACCTTATATGAAGGGTCAGAGCCTTTACAAAACTACCCTTGTACAGTATAACTGGTGTAGGAGAAGATAAATGCATAGTTTTCTGTTTCTTTTTGACAGAAAAATTGGGGCAAATTGGTTGAATAATGGCAACAGTTTCCCCTGGCTTGGGCAATACATTCTGGCTAATCAGGTGTACCTTCCATGCCCTTCTTCCAAACCCTGCAAGAGTAGTTCTCTCACTGAGGATGTAGGTAACCCCTGGTCCATAGTGTCTATATAAACAACACCAGTGGAATTGGGGGAAAGAATGAGTGGTCTGAGGAACATGTTCTGACAATAGTAGAGTCACCCACCTGTGGCTAAGGTGAATTGCCAGCCTGCCTCTTGTAGCAAAGGCTGTTTAGTTAACTTTTTCTTTTAATGGTTGGAAGAAGGTCTGACCATAGGCTAGTAGTTTGTTCCATGGTCAAGCCAAGAATTATTCTTCTTTCCTGGTGAAGTTATATAGTACAAACCTATAAGAAGCATTTAAATGTAACTTTTTCTACTAATAACATAGTAATGTGCTCTCATATACATGTTTTCTGCCCCTAAAAGTAATTTAAATACAGTTTCCTGACAGAAAACATAGTTTTAGAATGTTTTAAACAAGTTTTAAACTGTCAGAAAGGTGCACTCCAATTTAAAAATACAGTGAAGTCAGGTAACAGCAACAAAACACATATCCCTAGATAAAAAACTTTGCTAAACAGGAATGTAAGTTTATAGAATAAATATAAAATGTGGTAGGTTTTTCCTGAAAGGGAATTTACCTGCTCCAGCAATGAAACAGCACAATCTAAATGTCGATCCTCAAAAGACCACAAAAGACAGTTCTGTTTGGATTCAGAAAAGCTCTGAAGGGCTTGGCACCCAAACCTACCTTTTGATCAGCTCTTCTCAAGCTGTCAGTAATGGACTGGGTGTGAGGAGGGTGTCTGAAGCTTTGGAATCTGTGTGACTGTTATATCCTTAGCTGAATATAACCTATGTATCTTAAGTGACTGAAAAAGTGATCAATATGATGAAGATCAGATTTTCATGAGTGCAGCTGTGACATTTTGTTTTGGACACCATGATTACATGAAACAAACCAACACAGATGGGGAAAAAATAATTTTAATCAGTGCAGTTGTAACATTCTGTTTGCATTTTAAGATCACGGGAAGCAACATGCGATGTACATTGTGCACATTTCAGTACACAAAATCGCAGTCAACATTAATATTTATGTATAGTTGTGCCATCTCTAGACAATTTCATTGCTTCTGAATGCAAATAGACAATGGAGAACAGTTTTTGAGTGATGAAGTGACATTTTACTGTGTACTTTATGATCTTGTAAAAGAACATAATTATGATCCTGTCAGGGAACATAATAGACACAGGAGAAAGGAATCAACTTTACCTAGATTTGCATTCACATTTTCATTGCACTTTAGGACCACAGAACACAACATATAGGGTAGCACTGTTATGCGCAACTGAAATTAATGCAAGCAGGGTATGCAAAACAGATTTCCCATGTCTAGCTGGGATACCTTAGTTTGCACTTTGTGATCATTGGAAGAAACATAGAAAATTTTGCAGTGATTCTGGAATAAATGACATGATTTTGACTCTCTGAGAAATCTATTATGATTATACTGTGAATGTGCCATACAAGCAATACAGTATACAGGTGTTTCTATGTACATATCTCAGTTAAAGCTTACTTAAAAAGACAAAATGAAATACTGCATCAGCATTCTGTTTATATTTTTAGCACTTTTTGGCTGACTCATAGTGGTTACTGCTTTTTTATTTATTTAAAATTTCAGTTTTAAGTGAAACAGGGTCACAAAAATGCTGCCATGACATCTGCATTTGGGAAAGGTGTATTCACAGCTGATATGATGACATGTTAGAGGGTTGAAAAGTCATTGTCTCCAGTTCCTCAGAAGCATTCATAATGCACCACCATTCTCATCAATCCATTTCCTAGCTACTTATTGTTAATACAGTGTTAACTCTGCCATGTACATTATACTGTCTTATCTTAAAATGATGCCTATTATTATTAGTGTATAGCCGTCTAATCATTTATGTAACTGAAACTGTATTTTCTGTATAATTTGTATGTGGAGCTTTTCTCCCTGGGCCTCCACTGAAAACGGGCTCTCCAAGGCCCAGTGGACTTTCTCGGTAAACAAATGCAATATATAAATAAATAAATAAATGTCTTTTTTATTGTTTTTGTTAAGGAAACATGTAGTTACTGAGCATGTTATAATTTTCATTTCTATGTCGGAATCAAACTTTTGCAAGGATGTTCAGCTACAAAATTTAAGTAAGGCTGGTACCTTGTGAATTTCCATGCAGTACTACAGTTGAGAATACGATGATGCAACTGACCACACAGTTTCCTTTTATCAACTTTGACAAGTAATTTCTGTTGCATCTTAGGAATAGATATTTAATATGTGACTTTGTTTTCAGATATAATAAGAACACTGACATTAAAGCTGGCAGGAAATGAGACTTACGATGCCTATAATGCAGTAGCACATCAGTCATGAACGCACGCTCTGGAACTATCTTGTTGAGCTAAGGCAGAAATAGAATGTTAATACATGTCTTTGTGCATGACCTTTAATGCATATGAGGGACTGGAGAAAGGATTTTAACAAAAAGAACAGTGAACTTTTGCTTTGCAATTTATGGTCATACAGGAAAAACAACAAGACACAGCACTTTAAAATGATAGAAAAATAACAACATTAAAGTTGAATACTAAAAAATGACAGATTATTAGAGAAGAAAAAAATTAAAGGACTTTGGCTCAGGTTTATGCAGCAAGACACACCTCCTCATTAATGTTAATTATAAGATGTTATTAACCAGAACATCATTTTGAAAGTTTATTCATTTACATAACTGAATGCTTTACTCTTTGTTGAGCTGTACATGGAATTGTTTTGATATGGCCAGCCTTGCTTTCATAGGATTGGCCCTCTAGGAGCAGCATTGTGATAGAAGCACCATATTGCACTTGTATATGTGCTCAAGCCAAGACAAAGCAAACCCAAAATCTGAAACATCAAACTGTATCACATCAGCAGATATTTATTTCTTTGTTTATTATATTTATTAACTGACATGTCCATCTTGTAAACCACATTTTAAGAGAGATCTGGTGGAGAAAAGTTCAACTTTAAAAAGAAAAGTGTTAAGTACAATGCATTTTAGCAGAGAAGAGAGGAAAACATGAACCATACTGTATTATGCAGAACAACATATATACAGAAGACTATATGTCAGTAAAACTGCATATTACTATGAATAAACTGGAAAAGTTCTCTGTTATACAGTGAGCTAAATTAAATCACACTTTCACACAAAAAAGCAGAAATACCCCAAATTCATTTTTGAAAGAAGGATGTGCCCCCTCTCTAGCAGTCCCTTCTGTTCATATGGGAAATGTTCTCTCCTGTAATACAATATAATTTTTACCTAATAAGATATATATTTTTTTATTTGAATGTGTATGTCTATTACATTCAGAAGTGTTTTATGATGTTACTGATGATAATAATAGATATTGTAGTTATCCCTTTAAAAGGGGACTATCTGATATCTCTATGAATAGTGCTCAGATATCAACCAAATGATATTTAAAGGAGGGGCTAGATATCCTAGACAGAGGGTAGGGGGGAAGTGTTTTAAACAACCATGTCCCCAACATAAAGGTGGACTGATGACCTGTGGCTCTACCACTCTAGCCCTATGAGGCAGAAGAAAGTGGTCCACCGATAACTATAACCATCAATAAATCTGAGTTTAGGATTGGCCTAGGGATAGTGCTATAAATGCCTAAGGAAAAAAACATATGGAGAGGAGGGTCCTACAGACCCTTCAGAAGTTAATGAGGCATTACAGGTGGGAATTAAAACTAGAAGGGAAGTAAAAGCAGATAGCAGAAGCAACACATGGAGTTTTGGGGGTTAGACACAGTGTGCACTTGATGTATTTGTATTAGCAGGAGAAGAGGTAGAACCTTCTACTTAACAGAAAACCAACAAAGAGGAAAATCCTGAACTATCTGACCATCATATAAGTCAGCTGAATTTAAAAATGAGTCAAATGAGAGGATGAGACTTTGAGCAGAGCCAGGAAGAGCATATTCCCTGGATATAAAGGGACTGTCCCAAACATTTTTTTCTCCATCATGTCTCTATTATGAACTGCAAAATGACCTGCTATACAGGGTAACCAAGGTGAAGGAGGAAATAGTATGTCAGTTATTGGTGCCAAACCCTTAAACGATTTGGTGATGAAACTGATACATAGCCATGTAGTGAGGTAAAAGTAGTTATGGATAAAAACAAGACTTGGGTTTTTAGTTAAATTTTAATGACAGGATATAGTAAGAGAAATTAAGATATTTTGTACAAGTTACGTTCAGTCTCAACAGCCCTAAACCCTGGCTTTAAAAATCCACTCATACCCATGCATATAATAGAAATACCTTTTGAATGGATTGACCTGGATATCCTTGGCATGCCGTTTCTGGAGAAAGAGTGGATCAGGACTGTTTTGTCAGATGAAAGTCCTTGTCATCACCCTAGCACCTGAGCAGAAAACAAACTGCATTTGTTGTGTAAATATTCTGCAGAAGAAGTATTACAAACCTTTGTGTTATAAAGACTACAAGTGTTGATTTCATTCAGTGAAATCAGTCTTGACTTTTATCATATATAAATGCAACTGCTTTTACTAAACAATACAGAAGATGATTTATACCAACATGTGTAAAAGCATATGGATCTTCCAGAAAACCACTGATCATATCACACCAGTAATGTGGTGAACAAGCCAGGTTGTCTAATCTGCAGCCTAGGCTGTGGTCCTCCTCACCTCCAGGGATTATGCTACAATTAATTGTTGTTCTGCAGGAAAGGTATGGCTACTATCATCTCTGAACCACCATGTATGAACTGCTCAAGGTCTGAACACATAACAGCTAGTGGTCTCACCTCCTAGGTAATTCTGGTCATGATGCCATTTGTGGTTAGTATATCATTGCACAGTCTCCTGAGTTGAGAGTAGGAAGCCTAGACCAGATCCAGTGGCACTCATTGCACAAATCATGAATTTGCACAGGGAAAGAGTACTGTGTATAAAATGGACCATGTATTTTACAGCTTCTGGGAAGCTAGAAACCACATCTGTGTCAGCATGCCCACATGGCAGCCATCCACACATGCATATACATTTATAGATGTGCTGGCCATAAACATGTCCATCCAATAGATCACTAAGGGATACTGTAGTTGTTGTAATAACATATTCTGTCGCATGGTCATTACTGAGATGTCTGTCAGAGACCTCAACCTTATGTGATCCGGCAGGGTCACCTACATATGACTACTGCTATGGACTATTACTGTCTTTAGTGAGGTAACGTACAGACAAACCCTATTTAACGTAGATGTCTGGAAGTAGAGATGTATGCCCAGAAGCTGTTAAGTGCAGTCAGAAACCATATCACCCATACCATATCCCGCAAGCACCAAATGCTTTGCTATGTGTATATGCTTTCAATGCATTCCACTCCAAAACCACCCCATCAGCAGTTGCTGGCTCCTCCAAATGCAGCCTCTTCACTGCTCTGAGTCCTGACAAATGTAATACATGCTAAGCAAGTGATGGGTATAAAACAGCTACACCACAAGGGAGAAATTTCTCTATCTCAGATATATCTAGATTGTTACATACTGAAGCAAATACTTATATATGGAAAGGCATGCACACACATACATAAATAAGTTAATGATGACATATATAGCTGAACATGCACAAACTGGCTGTTAATGCACATGTAGCATAAATACAACAATCAACATTGTCTTGCAATGATTAGCATTCACCTACTTTTACCTATGCCTACCAGCATTAAATGACAGATTATGGTAATATGAGGCATTCCCAAGTCGTGCCAGGTTAAACTGGCACTGCCATGGGCCTTGGATAGGAGAGTGCATGCAGTATGCTGGGCAATCAGACTGATGTAGCGTGAATGTGTGGTAGGGCTATGGCAATCAACATAGCAATGTAGGGGACAAAAGCCACAGGTATGAAGTAGAGTAAGGCACATGGCATACTGCAGGGATAAGTAGAGGTAGGTTGACAGCATGGGCACTTCTCATTGATTCGGTGGGCAGGACAGGAAGGTAGTCTGCTTGTACAGTATACGTGTGTCACAAGGTGTGTATTGTCTGTACAAATGTTTTCTGCAACTAGCAACAATATAATATTAATGATAATATCATACAGTTCTGCTGGTATACAATCTATATAAATTTATAGATTAGTACTAGGCTAGCTGCCCTTTTTGGGCCATTTGAAGCCTAGCCAGTTACCCCATGTGAGTATCAAACCCTGCACCTTGTCTCTTTAAGGTAAGCACCTTAACCATTATGCCAACCTCCCACCCTTTTTTTTCTTTTTTTTTTGTAGGACCTTTAGTGACTAAAACAATAGATTTACCCTCTGGTAAAGTGTTTATTTAGGACTATAAGCTTCAAACCACATGTCGTTTATGGAGAAATTAACACTTAGAATAAGCTTGAGATCAAAAGAATGTTTTAGTTGCGTGAAATGTCTTGATTCTTGCTTGATTTACTTTTTGCTTGCTTCTTAAGCTGTTTCAATGAAAATGCAGGTCCCATAAGAGTTCAACGTTCATCACTGATGTTTGTGAAAGCTGAAAGCTCCTGAATAATGGCCACGATGATAAGCGATTTAAACTTCTTTTTAAGAGTCTATGTGAGGAATCTTTCAGAACTTTTTTGGGTACTTATGTATTAATGCAACCAGGAGCCTCAGCATATTATTCATTTTTGTTCGAAAGATTACATCCTATCTAGGAAAATGGTAGTTTGCTAAATGTGTACGTGTTTTGCAAATGTAATTTGCATAATACATAAAAAGAAAAAGGATTTTGTTCCCAAAAAAAAAGCCCTGTCGTTTATAATATATAAAAACAAATTGGTCACACAGCAGCTCTCTTCCTTTGAACTTCCAATTGCTTCCCCCATCACACATGAATCCTACAGTAGCTTTATTCAGTTTCCTGCAGTCATGACAGAAATATTTATCATAACTTACAGCTTCTAAAATTCTTTTGATAAAGAGTGATAATGCTTACATGTACACATTAAAATATACACTGCAGTTTCAATAACAGAATACCATTTTTTTAACTGTTCCATTGTAATAGACATACATACAGTGGAGAGTATGGCAGTCAGTCAATGTCGCTCTTGTACAAGTTTACCACAGTCATAAAAGGTTTGTAATGCCACCAGTACCTGTCTTGACTGTCCTCGGTTTTATTTTACATTTAAGATTAGGGGGTGTAGGTAGCACGATATTGAAATTTTGTTCTAAAACCTAATGTTGTTAGCCTCACCACTCACCTGTCATTATAAAAAGCTCCTGGTCGTGTTAATATGTAAGTACCACTTTTGTTGCATGTCATCTGGTGTAAAAAATACAAAGCCGTGAGTAAACATTTCTAGGGCTTGTGAAATGGCAGCTCTGCACACCAGTTTAAGTGTGGAATGGTTTGCACCAGTAACATGCAAAACTTCACCATGTGACTTATTCTCTGAAAATGCTTGGGAAGCCATATAAATAGAAGCTGCTGACGCTGTAACAGGACTTTGATTATAGAATAAATTAAAGGTCCATCATTCTACAAGCAATATAGGAAGCAAGTCTCTGCACAACTTTGTTCAAGAGTAGATCTGAGCAGAATCAGGAATAATAGTCTGCCGAGCTGACTGTGGCTACGCTTGTTTCAAGAGCCTTCAGAACAAGCATAAAAGAATGACCAAGCTATTTCACAGAGAACTGAAAAACATTCAGAAATTCTTTAAATGTTCTAGGGACACCCGCTCTTCCACAGGTAAGCAGAGGCAAGCATTTTAATATTTTTTTTACTTTTAGCATTTCTTTAAGTATACTTGCATGAATAACTTGAATGCTTGATCAACCATAGTTGCACTTAAACTAAGCCTGTTGGCTATTTCACTAATATACTCAAATGCAGTTGCCTCAGACAATAGCTGCCTTAATTTTGTTATGGTATTTCAGGCTACCAGATCCCTTCCCAGCAGTCAAACATCCACTCTTTAATGGCATCATCCGGGTGTTAACACCAGAAGCCTGGTGTTCTTCATTTTTATTTTCAGCTGAAATTTCACATTCAGAACTTTTGCTATACACACACACACACACACACACACACACATATACATATATATATATATATATATATATATATATATATATATATATATATATATTTGGGATCTGTACAGATCCCCGACAGCACTTTCTGCCGAAGCAGAAATCATGGAACATACATAACCAAAAATGCTGTTCACAGAAGCAGCACGTTCAGTTATGTATGCTGGTTGTGCCTGTCGCACTACGGTGTGGTTAAGGGAGAATTCTCTTTTCCCCACTGTAGTGCGACCTTGGAGTGAGAATATAAAAGTGGAGGGGTCAGGGGGGCTTGACCCCCTGCATAAAAGAAGATTTAGTGGGTTTTTTTTTTGGACAGACTTTAATGAAAGCGCTTTTTCGGTGAAAGCGCTTTCATTAAAGTGTGTTGCGGTATTTTGGATTCGGACAATTGAACTTTCGTTCAATAGTCCTAGACCCATATATATATCTATATATATATATCTATATATATATATATATATATATATATATATATATATATATATATATATGTGTAGATATATATCTGGAGAGCCATTTATACACCTCCACAAAGACAGCCTATTCGTCTCTACTTTCCAAGAGCTAGAAAACATAAAAGAAAAGTAAAGGAAAAGGGGATGTCAGTGAATCGTGTCCTGCATTTGGCTGGGCAGTTAACAGTATATCAAAGTGAAATGTACCTGTCATGTGTCCTTACTGTAAAATCCAAGATACACTTTCCCTAACTTCCTCTTCCCATTAGTGAAAAAGGGCAAAGTGGCACCTCCTCTTGCCATTGAGGTGGCGTCTATACTGCTCACCTGTGCAGGTGATAGCTGCGGCAGCAGTCACCACTCTGGTAAAAAGTATCTACCTTATAGTGGGGATCCTCATAAGATTTCTCCAGCATGCATACCTGATGGTTTCTGTACATAAATTGCAGACATATTTTGATTCCTTCATGCACCGCCTGGTAGCCTTGCCACAATTAATGCCCTCAGAAGCCACGGCCATTTCATTGGCCACACTCTAGAGGACTATGATAGCATATGCACATTATGCACCAACGGGCAGCAGGGTAACATGGCAGTGTGTGATACCACATATAGTGGTGCATAAATGCATTGGATACTAGGTTGGTGATTAGGTTATTAACAACATCATGATATGCATTTATGTAGCTCATAGAAGCAAAGTCTTATCCCATTATTGCTTTTTAGTGCCTCTACGGTCAGGGAAATACACTTAATACACCCGCATCCTCACAGGAGTCAGTGACCTGCATACATATGGGCAATGCACTTCACAGCCATGCATTCAAGTGCGCAGTCAGGTGTGAGCTTCATAGCACATCCTTGACCCAGTGTGTTGCTTCAAATATGCAGTTCAGAGGGATTTACCTCTGACTGACTCATTAGGAAAATGGCCTTACTAACATCCTGAAAACTACATGATAAATACATTGTAGTGTTCATTGTACAAAGGAAACTTGTTACAAGGAAGGTAAAGAAATGGTAGACTAGAGATTACACTTGCAGAAGATACACAGTTCTACAGCTGCTGTGCTAAGCATTTAGTGGAGAGTAACATAATATGTAGAGATCATGCTGGAAAATCTTTGCTGTTTTATTATTGTCATAGTTGCTATGGTGAGTAGTCAGTATCTGACTGCTGAGTGGGGCAGGCCACAGGAGCATTTTTTGGTTGATTATAAAATATACTGCCACAACATTTCACTGAAGACAGCATAAGGTATGTTTGATGTAGGTACGCAATACCAGTGATATTAAGGCACAGGAGAATTACTTTATAAAACATTTATTCTTTTGTTTTAGTCAAGGTTGCATTTCAAAATGTGTCTCTCTGTTGTTGAGGGGTATGTTTTATGAAATGTGTCTCTGTGCTGTCAGGGTGGGAGGCACTGTTTCCTAAAATCTGCCTTTCTGTTGTTGCGGGTAGGGACATTGCTTCCTAAAATGTACCTTTCTTTTGTCTGGGAGGGGGTCAATACGAACTGATGAGCAGTAATTATGCAGCATGCTTTGCTGGGCTGGGAAGGTTATTTTTCTGACATATACATGTGTCATATTACTTGGGGGCCATCACAAAGGTTAAAAGTGACATACTCAGGAATAGCTTAAAGTTGGCCGCAAACTCCTGCTTCACTGAATACCTGCAAAGGATAGGGAGTGCACACCAATGGACAATGGTCAGGCTGTTATCGTACCTGTTGTTTGTTTGAAACTGTTTGTCCTAGGAAGGGAGAAGGAATCAAAAGGCAAGAAGATGCATAGGTAGCAGATGTTGGAGATCACCACAGACATAGCCATCTAAATGTGTGGTGGAGGCCATGTGTGTAATTGTGGGGAGCTATGCTTCTTAGATTATTTGTATACATCCAGTGGCGACCACTGATTGTGAGGAGCCATGCCTTTTCCACCATATGTATACATCCAGTGTCAGCCATTGGTTGTGGGGAGCTATGGATCTTTGACCACATGTATGCATCCAGTAACAGCCCCTGACATTGCCATGGCAGGTTTCACAGGTATATACTGCACAATGAGGTGAAACCAACTACAGGCAAGGTGACCAGTTGAAGTGGTCTGTGCCAATGAATGGGTTGAGTATTGGAGTCTGTGCTCATTGTGAAGGACTAGGGCACTGTAACATGGGTTTGACAGGTATCTCAGGCCAAGAGCTTAGCACATTTACAGAGCAAGATTACTCCAAAATAATGACAACAAATGGAAAATTTCTTCCAGGCAGAAACTGTCATCCTGCTGCTGGGTTTCCATGAACAAGACTGTCAGATCCTCCTAACCCACAAGAGTACCTTGGTCTTCCACAAACATATATGGTGGGACCTTGTTGCAGATGAAAATGTTGTTAGTGGTCACAACAGATTGCTACATAAAGTACATCACAGGGTCCCCAGCATGCTCAATAATGCCCCCACCAAGACATCCAGCTTTGCCTGGAAGATGACAGCCATGGCTGGGGAGTGTCTGCTTGTACAGTCTTCAGTTGGTGACAAGAAGTTGTTCTTGGCATCTCTATCTGGGTTGACTGATTGCTCCTTCATGCATGGTGGAGGACTTGACATTGGTGCAGAATGTCATAAACCACCACATGTGCCAGTGTATGATGCCCTAGGAAGGTATGCCCTTACACACGTATATCATGTAATACAACATGCCAGAGCTAGAACCAATCATATAGTGAATATGGACATATCATCTCTTCATCTGTTACTGGAGTCTGCACAACATAAAGGGGCATATATTTTCTGCATAGGATCATAGGAGTTTTCTAGGCTATTGACCCAAAGTTCATTTTAAGCCTAGCAGTTTCAACCCAATGTAATACCATAGAAGTGCTAGTCGATACACAATCTTGTATTTAGTGATGACTGACCATGTCCAGGAAGGTTGCAGGTGCTATCCCTGGTAAGAATTTACGATACCCCATCCACTCCCCCAGGTTACGCTTGAAGAGTGTCATAGAGGTGTTCTGTTTCGCATGAATTGGCAGCCCATTCCAAAGATGTGGCAGTCACTGGGATATAAATCTGTCCCTCCAACATATCCTACTTAAGTCACAGGCCATATTTAAGTCCCTGGAATGGGTAGTCCTCGACCCATCTGATTTACGGATATGCAGCAAGTTCATTAAGTTTGGGTCTGGGATTGCTCTGTATGCCAGGCTGTTCTAAGAAGTCTATACAATATGGAGTATAGTGACAGGGACTTTAGTTGATCTGTGTAATGCAAATATTGGAGTCCCTTGATCTTCTTTGTTAGAAACCTCTGAGGTCTCTCTAATTGCTGCATGTGCTTAGTATGGTACATGCCGAATGGGACATTATACTCAATTATGGGCCAGATAAGTGTCAAGTATAGGGAAGTTCTAACTTCTTTGGCTCTCAAGGTGATGCCTTCACTAATCAAGTGTGCTACATGGAAAGCTTTCCTTACTATGGTGGACATGTGGTGTTCAAAGTCAACCTATAATCCCCTGTCCCTTACCACTTCAAGGCTCCTTAGGGTATTGTTGTTGATTTGATAGTGTGAAGTATGCATGCCATGCTGTTCTGCAGCTGTTGCAGCACTGCACTCTTGGACTGACACAAATTACTTCACTGTATTCATTATATCCCAGGGTATACTTGGCACTTCAAACTGCTCATTGTGCTGCTTTCATTGTATACTATTTGATTTACATTGTATCTGTTTACTTAAGGTCTGGGATATGCCAAAATGTTTTCCGACAGCATACAACCAGTTTACTAGTGTACTTTACTTCTTGTTTCAGTCCTCCATAATGTATACTCATTAGCCTTATGGCTCATTTCATGCCCGCAAAGGGTCTTTAGAAGAGAACACCTACCTGGCTAACAAATTATAAATAAATAAAGATAAGTACACTAGGGTGTTTCTGTCTGTGCTTACAGGATATCTGGTGCAGGCAGCCTCCGGCATAGTTGTCAGCATGCCTGATGACAGTGAAATATCTCAGCCTGATGAAAATGACATCCACAGTATAGTGTAGTCAGTGTCCACTGTGCCACTTTCAGGCATGAGTACTATAGCGGACATATTTCCCTCTCTCTCCATAGACACAGCTCCATTGCCAGTACAACACACCCTTCATTCCCAGATGAGCAGTGTAGGACAAAGATTGTCCAACACTACTGCCTAGGGTGGACCTTTGCACACTGCACCCCAAAAATAATGAATGCTGGCAGCCCCCATGATAATACCTTAGTTTTTACCTCACAACTGACCTAAGTGTTTCCATGGCTGTTACACAGCAGATGTGCAGGACTGTCATACAGATAGAGGCTGAGGCCATCACAGCCACTGCAGAGCTGATTAGTCTGGTTCATGGGTTACATGAAGACATCAGAGGGGTGATTGCCTATTAAGGAGGTATTCTTGAAAAACAAACTCCAGGGGCAATGTTATTTTCATGGTCAGTCCTCTTCCACCTCCAGTGGGGGAATCACTATGTGGAATGGTCAGAGGGATAGTCTAGGTCACACAGCACCATGTCCTCCATGACAACTAACAGTAACAAGGGTGCTGCACTCCACCATGGATGCACATGAAGACAGAGTGTAACTGCTGAATATACCTGTGGCATACCTTGCTAATCTCACTCACAGCATCATTTCTGTCAGCTATGGAACATGCCAGTGACATTCCTTGGAGAAGATCTTCCAGTGCATGAAAATGTGCACAGGAAGAGAACATACCTCCTAAGGACAGCTTGGACATGTCACAAAGAACACACACAGAGCAGTAACATTTGCAGAAGCTTTGTCCATGCCATCTGCCTATGCACAATTACACACACCAGGGAAACCAGTCCTCTTCCTGCACAGTCTTCTAACCTCATCATACTCACCATGCCATGACACATATGACACACATGCACACCCACATCATTAACCCCCCACAATTCTCATTGTCAATCCCTTTTATTGTGGCCCTCCCAACATATGTATATGATGATGACTGCTCTACCTTCATTGTCTGTTAGCATGCACAGTCCACATACTTTATAGCATGACCTGGTTGTTGCATTTCATGCACTATTACTCTTATTTATATATACTCTCTCCAACATTTGTGAACTAGATATTGTTTCTTAGCCAGTGCCACAGTGTAGAGTACCCCCCCCCCAGTCTCATAAGGTCATCATCTGCAGCTGTGTCCTTTTCAAACTCCTCACTAGGCACCATTGCAGCTGCTTACTCTGACACATCAACTCCCCAAAGGCAGTATCCTGCTGTATCTGTCTGCAAACCAACATGTCCTGTAACATTAATCACACACAGTAAGTATCTTGCTGCATGTTTCTGAGGGATACTGTAGGGCCAAATTAGAGATATCTAAACAATGGAAACAGGCCTTTTTCAGTTAGAATTTATACTCGACACTGTTTTATGCCTGTGATAATGTGCTTTTGTATGCACACTCTGCTGTGGTCTGTGGACTTGATATAGATCCAAAGTGGATGGAAAGCCAGAAAGTATCTCTTGTGCAAAAAAACACCGATTTTATTTGCCCAACTGTCCAAAAGACAAAACACACAAACTCGAACAACTACTCCACATTAACGTTTTTCACCACATACGTTTTCGTCCTATTACAGACTTCATCTTTTTCATCTCAACTTTTGGTTGAGTTGCACAGCTGTTTTTTTGACTTGATATAGATAGCATTAACCATGGCTCCAGTTCATGTCCAGCATTGCCAAAAAGACATCCCTATGGGAAATTACCCTGCACAAATCACTGTTATAAGTTGTATATGTGCCAGATGTGGAAATATGGACATTGCTTCAGTGGTACACTGACACATTGTATATAACACTCTATGTATTGCAGATCAGCTAGCCGTTGATGGACTCCAGTCCCTTATGGCATATATCATCATTCCTATGTCCCTGGTAGGGCCTTGATGACAATGTCAGTGCAGTTGATGGCACCATGTAACTCAAAGGACCAAGCTATTTCATAGAATGCGTTTGTGGTGTATGTAGAACTCACATGTGCTCCTACAAGTGCTGAAGCATGACATAATGAACCTGGTGTTGTATCTATCAGCTGGATGCCGCAGTGTACTCAGCATGTCCTCAGTTAGTCTCTGTAAGGTCCCTGTAGCAAGGATAGTCAATGCTACATATATCTTAATGTCCACAGGAATGGGTGTGACACACTTCCCTCAAGCTAGGATGTGAGGGTGACACAGCTGTCCTAACTTGTATAGTGTCTCTGTCCACACTGTAGTAGTCTGATATTTTTTTTGTCTTGGAGAGGATGAAAACTTAGGCATGACTAGATACTTCTTTAATGTGGAAAGCAGTGGCACTACCTTCATGGCTACTGCCCGAGAGGTCAGATTTTAATGTATACATTCCTGATAATGATGCAGCTAACCCTAACATATTAATGCAGCCTCTGTTCATGATTTCATGGCATACAGCTACACTGGGATTTGCAGCTCTTGCCATATTATATGTTTCTGAATCATTCTTCCATGTTGATCACCCTGCTTTGTACTCATCATTATCTTCATGATATAATGATGGTCACTCCCATTTCATTATACAGTCATTTATGTAGTATTCTGCATGTGATATTTTGTGGCCTTGTGTAACCATGTGTGTCTCTGAGACACCTCCAGCCTGTGCACTGCCATTCTTTGTGCATCGTTTGTCTTTCTCACTGTACTATTTGTTTCTGAATAATAGGGGTAGTTGTAAAAGAAATGACTCAACAGGAAGTGTCTTCACAATGGCAGAGTTATAAGAGCTGTGCCAGCATGAAAAAGAACTGAATAGCAGTAGCACATTTCAAACAACCATGTGTGGAAGGATAATGAAAACATCAGCCAGATAAGTGGACCGTTTATTTAGTTTTACAAAGTTTCCGGTATGTTCTAAACACTGAAAAGACGCTTAGTATTCTATTTTAAAATTCTAGGATCTTTACCTAAGTAAAGATCAGGTCAGGGAGACGTTATTCTAGGAGGTTTAGTTATTTGATTACATATAAAAAGCAGTTAGTTACTATCTCAAATATAATTTATTGAAGCTTCTGGAAAAAAAAAACACATAGATGGTAGCCAAACTCAAGACCCAGACATTAGATATTTTATACCTATAAAACCTCCTTCCCCTTCCCATTCTAGTATCCTAGATTATGAACTGCATCATCATTGCAGTTTTTATATTGTATCTGTGCCAGGCAGATGTGGTCCTTTTGTCATTTAACAAATTCTTATATAAGAAACAAAAGTGCTAGTGAAATAAATATTCATTAACATGTATCTGTGAAATTAACTGTAGATCTCTTATAGAAAAAAAATCTAAATTTCACACTTTGCATTGATATTATTTCACATTTGAATGTAAGGCCTTAACAAAATGTATAACCTCTAAACGGGCTGTCTATATTAGATCAGTGAACACTTAAAAAAGCGAACGCTGATTTATCGACCTTATGTAAGTGAAAGCTTACAATCTCAAACTGTCAGATCAGTGATTTTTTTCCTAGGGAAAAAAATCGCTGATCCAAAACACATACACACAACACAAGCACACCAAACAAACAGAAATCCACACACATACACCTAAAATCTGACACCTAACCCTACAGTAAACTATGCACACACCACTAACTATCCACTTACCTTAACCCAAACCCTAACCCTAAGGTCCGCCACTATCGCACACTCACCTTACCTGCTCCCTAACCCTAACTCACCTAAACCCGCCCTAACCCTCACGTCCACACAATCGCACACATACCTAACCCGAGCCCTAACCCTAACTCACCTAACCCACCCTAACACTCACATCCACACAATCGCACACTTACCTGAATATGGCCCATAACTTTCCACCACATCACTGAAAATATCGAAGCAACAGAAACGGACAACCAAATTCTTTCCCTAGGAAGAAATTTGGGTTTCTGTTGCTTCGATATTTTGAACATTCACTAAAATAAGGTCGATCAATCAGAGTTCACTTGTTTAAGCATTTGCTGATTTAATATAGACCCTAAACGGAGGTGTTGTGCGTATACAGGTAGCCACCACTTAATGTCCGAGATAGGTTCTGTCCCATAGAACGTTAACTGGCATGGACGTTAAGCAAACACACAATACTTTGTATTGCATCACAGTATCAACTTGTCATTATTCATAACTCACACAACATATCTCTGCAGAAAAAAATGTACTTGATTTAGATATCACAAGTAAAAAACAAAATACATAGCTATTGCAACATACCTATGTTGTGTTATGCATATGACAAATTAATTTGTTCAACACTAAGTCAAAATTTCTTTCCGTGTCACTAAAAGTGAAGGCAAAATAAGGAATTAGAATTGTCCAATAACAGATGAAGTAAACAGGATAACATTCAATGATATTAATATTACCTGACAAAGGCATCTGCAACACTGCTCATCAGTTATAGAGGCACACTAAATGTTAAACAAATGCTTGTTGCAACATTTGGGTCTAATCACATCATAAATTATGAATATGCCAGAATACCCAGCAGTGAGTGTGGCACTGCTTCATTCTTACATAGTTAAGGTGGGAATCCAAGCAAAATGCAAATTCAGGTCCCTTAAGCCAGTTGGAAAATGTGCTACACAATGATGATACATTCATCTTTTAATCTGCAGACATTAACACACTACGTGCTGAGTGACAGTTCTTAACTGCTGGATGTCTCTGGTGGATACTTATGAACACATACCAGCTGTGTACATAGAGCCATTGTGGAATACTACAAATAATTAAAAATGCATTACAGATTTTAAATGGCTGACACCATACAGCAAGACTGAATTACCGGTTAGCATGACAATTTGCTGAAATGATGTAGGCTAAGTTCATTTTCAAGTTCTTAATAAAATGATATTAAATTTTAAGTGATGCATGTACTCTGAAGCGACATGTCTATGAGCACTCTTCTTTTTGATTATTTTACATCTGAAGTAGTTTCAGATTTGGTATACTGCTTATAGCTTTATATGTAGATGCTAGATTATCAGTTTGCAGACTATTACAGGCTAAATTAATAGCCAGAGGCCAGAATCTTGTACTTTGTTATCTGTGAGGTTGAGACCTTGACAGTTATGACACCCCCGGCTGAGAGATATTAATCATTATATATATATATATATATATATATATATATATATATATATCTGTATATGAGAGCTGAAAACCCCTTCTCCATCCTTGATACATTTCTCATATGATTTTAGAGCAAGAGTTTCCTTTAAAATAAAGATTTGATTAAGTGGTCTTAGGAAACAAAATGGGATAAAATAACTCATGAATTATAGAGAATATGAATTACTACTTTTGTATATACCAGATAAGCTGTGACTCATGAGTTAAATAAAGCACAGGTCACTCATTCACCTCAGAAATATGATATATGACATTAGCATACCTGCATGCTGTAGACTGTGGGTGTGAGTTAAATAATATTGGTGTGCCACAATGCAAAATGTTATGTTTAGCTGGGATGCAAGGTGAGACTTTCAGACACTTTTAGTTAAGGGCTAGAAATATATACTGTCAGGGATGCACATACTATTAAAAACGGCAGTATTTAGACCATTTTACCTCCCACCCCACCCTTTGCATTGTTCAACTAGACATTTAGTACCAGAAATGTCTTTTGCATACAGATTACCCTTTTCAAGGAGAGGGGGTCAGGGTTTGTGAAAGATCACTGTTTCTTTTTCATCAATATAACAAGTTTCCTTTCTGGCATTACTCTGCTTCTTATCTCCTGTAACAAATGCTAGGCCGGAGCTATCGGTGCCTGTAAATTTAATGTTTTACATTCCTCAGTGTCATAAAACCAGGGCACATCTAACTATATAACATTATATTCAGTGCCCCTAAGACTTCTCCTGAGTTACTGCAGTACAGTACTTTGACTTACCGAGATCATCACTCTGTGCTACAGCTAGCATCCTCAGGTCCTTTCATACAAGGGCACTCCTTTACAACTGCATAGGCATTTCTGCAATTAGAAGAGGTATTATTCCAAGAGTTGCATATATTCCTGCCATTTCTATATTGACATTAATGTATTACAAAGTACTGTAAGAGCCTCGAAGTAGTCTCATTTCCATCACCCCATTGTAAAGTCATGCACCTTGCAAAAAAAAAATCCACTATGACTAGTTAAAATAGATCCAAAGACCCCTACGAACTTATTTGCTGATATTCACACTGCTCCAGCCAAAAGGGCTGTACTGTGTACATACTTTACATTAATTTGCTGCTTGTCATGGCATCCCAGCAATCTAGTATGCTTATCGAGCTATCTGTAGTTGTAGTTATTACAACAGTAAACAGCAGTTTACAAGCATATCCCAACTATATTTACAGTCTGCTGCAGTGTAATTATTGCTATGTTACCCATTAACTCTGATTTATTTCCTAATAATTACCATCTGGAGATTTGGTAGGGGCAATATGTTGTTGTTGTGTATACTTTCTTTTTACTAGTTTTCTTATAGATATATTCTCACTGGACATTTTCCACGACAGTATATCAACGTTTCACCTTTCAGAACAGATTTTGTATCTGTTTCTTAACTTAGATAAAATCTTTTTTGAACATGAAGTTAACTCAGTTTCAGATATGCACATTCAGGTATGACTTGGGAATGGAGATGCATGAGCATAAAACTAAGCATATGGTTTCTAAACTGGATGCCACAACTGGCACAATTGGTTAGATCCAGTCCTGGTTGTTGGACACACAGCTGGAATAAATGTGGGAAAATTTTCATGGGATACCGTTCCAAACATCTGTGATGATAGCTGTAAGTATCATGAACACTGCCAGGTATTTAGCGTCAAAACATACTGAAGTGAACTGATTGGCCAGCAAGAGCTGCCTTTATCATTTGTGGTTTGTCCTTGCAATGAACCATGTCCCAACAATTATAGGTTCATAGGCAGGTACTAAGCTATTGGCCCTAGGGCCTATATAAGCCTAGCTGAAAAGGTACCCTGGCTTTCGCCACCCAAGAAAATTATTTTCCTGTGCCCCTGTCAAGCAGAGCCACAGAAGTGATCCCCGGGTTGAATTTCCTATTTCCCATTCAATCATCAAGATTTTTCTTGAAGAGTGCAATGAGGAGCTCTGTTTGACATAGATAGGTAGTTTATTCCAGAGTATGGGAAGTCTCTGGGACAGGAATCTATCCCTCCAGCATGTTCTGTTTATTGTGGTGACAAGGTTTAGGTCCCTAGAGCGTGTAGCTCAGAGGGTTTGGTATTTCTTTAAGTGGAGCATGTCCAACAGCTCTGGGTTTGACATAGCTTTGTATGTTAGGCAGAGATCGCCTCTGAGTAGGCGATATGCGACGGAGTAAAGCTGGAGTTTTTTGAGATGGTCTGCGTAGGGCATCTGTTTGAGGCCAGTAATCCTCTTTATGAGGTATTTCTGCGGCCTTTCCAGTTGTTGTAGATGTCTTGTGAGGTACATACCAAAAGGGGCATTGTACTCTATACCAAAAGGGGCATTGTACTCTATAATGGGTCTAATGAGTGATGAGTAGAGGGGAACAATGACCTCTTTTTTTTTCAGGATGAGAAACCTTTTGTGATGAGGTGTGCCAAGTAGAAGGATTTCCTGACCACTGTGGCGATGTGATTATCAAAGGAGAGACTACTGTCCACCTGTGTCCCAAGGTCTCTTATCACACTTTCATTATTAAGTAGACTACCACCTATGTGGTAGTTCATGAGTACAGAGTTTTTACCAAAGGGAATGACAATGCACTTTTTGGCATTGAGCTTGAGGCCATGGCTTTGACACTAGGCATCTGTCTCAGTGAGGTGCTTTTGTAGGATGTTCACATCGTTAGGAGTTTCAATTATGGCTCCTAGTTTGCAGTCATCTGTGAACTTAGTTAGCCAAAGACCTTCTGTGTTAGCCTGTACTTCAGAGAAGTAGATATCAAACAGGAGAGGACCCAGGACTGAACCCTGTGGTACTCCACTTGTCACTGGTTTGAAGTGAGATTTGGAGTCTGCTACTTTCACAGTGTGGGTTCTGTCAGTAAGCCAGATGGCAACCCATCTTGTGACATAAGGATGTATACCTAGTTTAGTGAGTTTATCTATAATTCCAGAGTGGGGATGGTGTTGAAAGCCTTGGAGAGATCTAGATAGGCTGTGTGAACCACCTTACCCTCATCTATGGCTTTGGTGACTGCTTCAAAGAAGTCTATCAGGTTTATGAGACAAGATCTGCCTTTTACAAACCCGAACTGTGTGAGGTCCAGAGTTTGGAGATTACCAATGTCTTTGTTTACGAGTTCCATGATGATACATTCCATGGCCTTGCAGATCAGGCTTGTCAGGATAATGGGGCAGTAGTTCCTGGGGTCTGTCATGGCTCTCCCTTTGTGGAGTGGGATAACCGTCACAGTGCATCATTCAATGGGCACAAAGCCTGAGGTGAGGCTATGATTGAACATGGTACTTAGGTGATGTGCCAGTTCATTCTGTAGTTCGTGTAGAATGCAGCCTGGGATGTTGTCAGGTTCCATGGATGCTGTGTTATTGGCTTTGGAGAGTGAGGTTTTTACCTGTGCAGCCGTGATTACAGGAACTTTGCATTCTTCCGGTATAGAGATGGGCTCTTTAGAGGGTGAGGGGGGGGTAAAGTTAGCACTGTACCTGTCTGCCAGGATGTTGGCAATATCAGTTGGTTCTGTATATTTAGTGCCATTGTGCTGCAACTCAGAGCAGATCTGAGTGTTGCCATTGAGATTCTTGACATAGCTAGAGAATGCTTTGTGGTTGTCTTTAGAATCAGTGGCAATTTTGTTTTCATAACTTGCTTTGGAGGATTTTAAGAGGGATCTCAGCTTCTTACTGAAGCTGACCAGGGGGTTCCTCCAATCATGGGATTTTACTCTTTTTGCAACAGTTTCTTTCTTCTGTTGTA
Organism: Protopterus annectens; assembly: GCF_019279795.1. Lineage (NCBI taxonomy): Eukaryota > Metazoa > Chordata > Ceratodontiformes > Protopteridae > Protopterus > Protopterus annectens. The sequence continues at coordinate 1,432,470,982 of NC_056732.1, read as the reverse complement.
GAGTTTGTTTATGGCAGAAGACCACCAGAGTGGCTTCCTTTTTTTGCAGGATAGCATCTTGGTTCTGTTAGGGATAGCATGATCTATGCACTTGTGTAAGTGCTTATAAAGTGTATTTGTGCAGGATTCAGCAGTCCTACCTCTATTGTCCATCTGCATGGGTGTCGTGAAGTTTGCCACTTCTGTCTTAAGAAGTGTGAAGTAGGCTTTGGAGAAATTTTTTATGGTTGTTTCTCTAATGGGGGGTGGGGGCATGATGTGGATACCTAGGGTGATTAGCTTGTGGTCAGAGCTGGCCAACGAGGAAGTGACCAATGGTATGGAGCACCAGTCACCCGTATTGGTAATGACCAGGTCTAGGATATTGCTGCCCCTGGTGGCGGTGTGGATAAGTTGATCCAAGGCGTTGGAATTTATGAATTCCAGAAAACATTGAGCAAAAGAGTTGGTACATGAGTAGTTTTCCCAGTTAATGCTGGGGTAGTTGAAATCACCCATTATTAGGGTGTTGGGTTGTACCCTAATACTTTCCAGTGTATCAAGAAAAGAGGAGTGGGAATCCTGGGCATGGTGGGGGGTCGGTAGCAAGCTACAATCTGGATTGCGGTCTTGCCCAGAGTTAGTTGCACTTGGATAATCTCGGATGCATTATGCTGAACAACTAGCTTGGAGATGTGGACATCCTTAATGAATACGGACACGCCTCCACCTTTAGTGTTTCGGTCCGGGTTAGGTGGCCTAAAGGTGTGGTATGAATTATAGCCTGGTAATGCAGGGGTGCTCTCTGGAGCTTTGAACCAGGTCTCTGTCACTGCACAGATGTCGATGTTCTCCATTTTAAGTAGTGCCTCGAGTGAGTGCATTTTGAGGTTTAGACTTCTAGCATTGAGTAGCATTACCCTCATATTTTGCTTACTTGTACCTGTTATGGTGGTGAATTTATCATTTGAACCTTGCCTAAAAAAGGCACTATAGGGGTGGCAAGAGCCTTTGCCAGTAACCAGAATCCCAAGGGCGATAGGTGCAGGCCATCTCTGGCAAAGCATCGTGGTCTATCGATCATGTCATCCCAGGCACAAAGATACTGGATTCCCTTAAAATGACACCAGAAGCTTAGCCAATTGTTGAAGTCAATCATTTTGTCCTTGTACTGTGGTATCATTCTGGGTGATGGCAGGATGCTACTCAGGGCTAGGGTCATACCTGCCTGGACTAGAAGATTGGAGAGCTCCTCCATGTCTCTTTTCATGTAGTCCAGGGAGGTAAGTCTCAGGTCATTCACACCAACATGGAGAATGACAGTCATATTTGTAGTTGTTGTGAAGTGACCTGAGTGTGTGCATTATGTGGCGGATCCTGGCACCTGACAGGCAGCTCACAGTAACTTTCTCCTTGTTTAGCCTGGTGAGTGGAACATCAGTGTGCCTGACTATAGAGTCACCTATGACTAGAGTGTTGGGTACGTTATAACTTATGGGCTGTAGTTGAGTGACACACTGAGTTTGTGGGCTATGTGTCATTTGTGTTGTGTTGGGGGGGTAGAGGTTGCTTGCATTTCTGCTTTGGAGGTCTTGGTTGTTTGGGCAGATTTTTATTGAGAGCCTCCATGAATGTAGGCGTATGTTTTGTGCATCTATGTGTGTGTTTTGTGGTGTAGGTTTTGAGGGACTATGTGATGAGTGTGGTGAGGTGCAAGTGTTTACCTTCTCCTCTTGATGGTCTAGTCCAGTATTCGGTGAAGCGATCTTTGCTTCCAGTTTGGCTATATAAGTGCATCTCTCACAGGTTGTAGTATTGGGTGGTAGGAGGAGAGGGTTGTCTGTGTACATGAGGCAATTGCTGCATTGCCCCAAGATGCCCAGATTCATCAGGTAGACAGGAGAAAACACCGGGAGCTGACGTTTAGACATGCCTGGATAGGTGCTCATTTATTAAGTACTAAAAATTGTTTTCCTCTAGACAAGTGAGGAAAGGTGAGTGCTGTAGTAATTTGTAGCTTATTTAGTGCTTACAACGAGTTCTGAACAAGTGCTGAGCTAAAAGAAACAGATTTGAGTGCTAAAACTAAAAAGCTGGCTAGTTGTAAGGGAAAATTTTAAGAGCAGACTTTATCGCGCCGGGAATAGTTTAACCCTAGTTAAGTGGTGGGGGGGGGGGGGGGTGGCTCAGGAGCTTACAAACAGTCCTGGATACAGCAAATCTGTATCTGGACTAGACTTCTTACAGGAAAGGGGGAAACGAGATTAGAATTTTTTTCAGTAAAGTGGAAATGGAGAAAGCTGGAACAGAAGTTAATTCAAGGTTAAGAATCTGAGTGGGTTGGCATTCAAAAATCATTTATAGCTAGAGTTTCAAAATTTGAATTTTTCTTTTCTGGGTTCCATTCATACAACTGTTGTAAAATAAATATATGTTTCAAGAAAATACTTTGAATCAGTTTTATTGTTTTTTGTACACCAATTTCATAGGTACAAAACCAGTAATGGAGTAACATTATATAACCAAGAGCAGTGGTTTATTACAGCCAAAGCAACAGGTAAGAAGGTCACACAGAAAAGCTAAAAAGACAACACACAGCAGCAAAATGATGCAGACAAACCTGAGTTTTCAACGTCTAATAACCTTAAACCTCCTTGAAAAGGTATCCACGGGATATATGCAAAATGCCCTTTAAGGGCATACAAGTGCTGCAGCCTTTCTATGACTTTTCACTTTTTACACATCTTTATTTAGGCATTCTGGTCATAAACATAAACTCTACTGGCTGTTGACATGACAAACGAGTTTCTTGAGTGAGTGATTTTAAGACCATATTCTGTCTACAAATAACATATTACGGTGCCATAGTAGTGCAGCATTTATCAGCAGCACTAGTTTGATTCTCCTCTTGTTGTTGTTTGTCTTTTCGGCTTTTCCCAGTTAGAGGTTGCCACAGCAAAACTCTGGTCCGCTAATGATTGGCAGTAGATTTTTTATGGTGCCGAGTTGCCAGCCCAACGCCCAACCTTCAGCAAAGGCATGCCCATACACGCATGTCTTTCGGAGGCCACTCGACCGCGGGGAGGACATGCAGACTCCACACATAAGGCACTCTAGCCATGAATCGAACAGGAGAACCTCTTGCTGTGAGGCAACAATGCTACCGTCTCCTGTGGAGTACCTTATTTGGAGAGTTTACATGTCCTTTCTGTGTTAGTGTAGTTTTTCAGACTATCTAGATTCTTTTTCTAACACTTCATAGGTTCATAGGTTAGTACTAGGCTAACTGCCCTTGCGAGCCATTTTTAAGCCTAGCCAGTTATTCCCTGTGAGATTCAAACCCCGTATCTTGTGTTTGTAAGATTAACTTGATTAACTTCTTGTTTTCCCACATTTCCTGACCATCAAACCTCTCTCCCCTTTCTCACTCTGTCTCTCTCTGTCACTCTCACACATTCTCTATTTACATGATTATTCCCTGTGGACAACAACCATATGACCCATATATTCCCTTAGGGGAGAGGGTTTAGTGGCAGGAGTGGTACCATAATTCATGGGTGATTATTACTTTTTTCTTTATAATTCTCTAGTCACATGCGATGTATACCAGGGGGGGTTCAGTCCATTGGGTACTGGCTGGGATCACATCTCCGACAGTTATGACTGACATCTCTGTAATCAGCTATGACTCCTCCAAAAGGAAGCATCTCCATTGACCCCCAGCTTGCAGTGAGATTCTAAACAGAGGTTGCACCTCAAGTATGCACCACACAACCTTCCAATAGAAGAAGGGAGGCAGAATGAGGGAGGAGCAGGTACCAATCATAGGCACTAAGTAGCCTATAGTAGCAAAGTACCTTGCAAAGGTAAGGGAAAACAGCTCTTGTACTTTAGAAAAAAAGCATCTAAACAGGCATGTCCAAGGGTCAGCCTCCTGTGATTTTTTCTGTCCACCTGGTGAATCTGGGCATACTGGGGCAAGGCAGCAACTGCCTCATGTACACAGACAACCCTCTCCTCCTACCACCCAACACTACAACCTGCAAGAGATGCACTTACATAGCCAAACTGGAAGCAAAGCTCTCTCCAGCCAAGATTGTGCTAGACAGTCAAGAAGTGAAGGTTAACACCTGCACTACACCTCAAGCAACACATAGCCCTTCAAAACCCACACCATCAACACCCATACATAGCAACACTAAAGACACATATGCCGAGACCCTTAACATTAACCTGCCCAAGCAACAAGGACCTCTGAAGCTGAAATGCAAACAAACACCAGTCACAACCAAAGCGACACATAGCTCACAACACCAGTGTGCCACCCAATAACAGCCCCTAAGGCAAGACAACGTACCCAACACTTTAGTCATAGGAGACTCTATAGTCAGGCAGACTGATGTCATACTCACCAGGCTGAACAAGGAGAAAATTACAGTCAGCTGCCTGTCAGGTGCCAGGATCCGCCACATAATGCATGCACTCAAGTCACTCCACAACAAGTACAAATACGACTCTGTCATTGTCCATGTTGGAGTGAATGACTTAAGACGTACCTCCCTGGACTACATGAAAAGAGACTTGGAAGAGCTCTCGGATTATGTGGCCCAGGCAGGTATAACCCTAGTCCTGAGTAGCATCCTGCCTTCACCCAGAATGATACCACAGTATAAGGACAAAATTATTGACTTCAACAATTGGCTAAGCTTCTGGTGTCATTCAAAGGGGATCTTGTATCTGTCTGCCTGGGACCACATGATCGACAAACCATGATGCATTGCCAGAGATGGTCTGCACCTGTCGCCCCTGGGATTCAGGTTACTGGCTAAAGCTATTTCCACCCCTATAGTGCCTTTTTTAGGCAAGGTTCAAAGGACAAAACTACCACTGTAACAGATACAAGTATGCAAAATCTGAAGGTAATTCTAGAAGTCTAAACCTCAAAATGCACTCTCTCTCGGCACTCCTAAAAATGGAGAACATCGATATCTGTGCAGTAACTGAGACCTGGTTCTAGGCTCCAGAGAGCACCCCTGCAATACCAGGCAACAACTCTTACCACACTTTTCGGCCACCAAACCAAGACCAGCACTCTAAAGGTGGAGGAGTGTCCATATTCACCAAGAATATTCACATCTCCAGGCTAGTTGCCCAACACAATGCATATGAAATTCTCCAGGTGCAACTAACACTAGGTAAGACTGCAATCCAAATTGTAGCTTGCTACAGATCCCCCACCATGCCCCATATTCTCACTACACCTTTCTAAACATACTGGAAAATATTAAGATACAACCAAACACCCTAACACTGGGTGATTTCAACTACCCTGCCATTAACTGGGAAAACGACTCGGGTACTAACACCTTTTTCCAGCGGTTCTTGGAATTCATAAATTCCAATGCCCTGGATCAACTAATCCATTCTCCCAACAGGGCTCTAATATTCTAGACCTGGTCATTACCAACATGGGAGATAGATGCCCCACACCACTGGTCACCCCTTCATTGGTCAGGTCTGACCATAAGCTAATCACCCTTGACATCCACATCCCATCCCCCCCACCCCCCAGTAAGGAAACCTCTGTAAAAAACTTCTCCGAAGCCGACTTCATGCTACTCAAGTCAGAAGTGACAAACTTCATGACACCCATGCAGACAGGAGCTGAAAGTGCGACTGCTGAATCCTACACTAAGGCACTGTACGAGCACATCCACTCATGCATGAATCATGCCATCCCAAAAAGAACCAAGATGCTCTCCTCCAAAACAAGCCAATCCGGTGGTCCCCTGCCATAAACAAACTATACAACAGAAGTAAGAAACTGTTGCAGAAAAGAGGAAAATCCCAGGATGCTAAAAACTCCCTTACCAGCCTCAGTAAGAAGCTGAGATCCCTTATAAAATCCTCCAAAGCTAGTTACGAAAATAAAATTGCCAAAGATTCCAAAGACATCCACAAGGCATTCTATAGTTATGTCAAGAATCTAAATGGCAATGCTCAGATCTGCTCTGAGCTACAGCAGAATGGCATTAAAATATACTGATCCCAAGAATATTGCCAATATCCTGACAGATCGATTTAGTGCCAACTTCACCCCCCCTCTCACCCCCTAAAGGGCCCATCTCAATACCAAAATATTGCCAAATTCCAGTAATTACGGCCACACAGGTAGAAACCACATGCTCCAAAGCTAAGAATACAGCATCCATGGGACCAGATGACATCCCGGGCTGTGTACTACATGAACTGCAAAATGAACTGGCACCTCACCTAAGTGTCATGTTTAATCATAGCCTCACCTCAGATTTCATGCCCACTGAGTGGCGCACAGCTGCAATTATCCCACTCTACAAGGGGGGATCCACCTTGGTTCCCAGGAACTACCGTCCCATCAGTCTGACGAGCCTGATCTGCAAGGGCATGGAACGCATTATCATGGCACTTATAAATAAAGACATTGGCAACCTTCAAACACTGGATCCCACCCAGTTTGGGTTCATGAAGGGCCGATCTTGTCTTCTGAACTTGATTGACTTCTTTGAATTAGTCTCCAGAGCTGTAGATGAGGGTAAGGCAGTCCATACAGCCTATCTGGACGTCACCAAGGCCTTTGAAACCATCCCCCACTCTGGAATCATAGATAAACTTACTAAGCTGGGCATAAATCCCTACATCACTTGATGGGTTGCCATCTGGCTTACTGACAAAACCCAGACTGTAAAAGTAGCCGACTCCAAATCCAGCTCCAGACAAGTGACAAGTGAAGTACCTCAGGGTTCAGTCCTGGGACCACTCTTGTTTGGCATCTACTTTTCTGAAGTACAGGCCAACACTAAGGGACTCTAGCTAACAAAGTTCGCAGATGACTGCAAACTGGGAGCCATTATTGAATCCCCAAATTATGTGGATATTCTACAAAAGTGCCTTACAGAAACAGATGCTTGGTGCCAGAGCCATGGGCTCAAGCTTAATGCCAAGAAAAGTATAGTTATCCCCTTTGGGAAAAAGCATGTACCCATGAATTACCACATAGGTGGCAGTACACTAAACACTGAAAGTGGTCTCACCTTCAATAATCACATCGCCACAACAATTAGGAAATCCTTCTATGTGGCCCACCTCATCACTAAGGGATTTTCATCAAGAAAAAAGGAGGTCATTGTCCCACCGCACTCATCCCTCATTAGACCCATTATAGTGTACAATGCCCATTTGATATGTACCTCACAAGACATCTGCAACAGCTGGAAAGGCTTCAAAAATACCTCACTAAAAGAATCACAGGCCTAAAGCAGATGACCTATGCTGACCGTCTAAAAAAACTCCAGCTATACTCTGTGGCCTATTGTCTACTCAGAGGCACTCTCTGCTTAACATACAAGGCCATGTCAAACCCTGAGCTGTTGGACATGCTCCACTTAAAGAAATCCCAATCCCTCAGAGCCACACACTCCAGGGATCTAAACCTTGTCATCACAATGAACAAAACATGTTGGAGAGATAGGTTCCTGACCCACAGACTCCCCATACTCTGGAATAGACTGCCCATACATGTCAAGCAGAGCACCTCTTTGGCTCTCTTCAAAAGGGACCTTGACGATTGGATGGAAGATAGGAAATTCACCCCGGGGATCACGTCAGTCGCTGCTAGACAGGGGTCCAGGGAAGTAAATATTGTGGGAAGAAATATCCAGGGAATTGTATAGGACCTAGGGCCGATAGCCTAGTACCAATCTATGAATCACTTTATCATTTCTCCAGCCAGTTCTTCCAATGCCCAAGCCACTAATCAAACTCATTTCCCACTATGTCTTACAGCTGGCTATATTAAGTGAACTCCTGATGCTGCAAATCATGCTGGAGAAGTAAAATCTGAGGCAAAATCTGTTCACAGTACATTATTAGGTCAGAAAGAGAAAAGCAAAATAAATTGGACATTTAAAAATGCTCATGATTTTCAGGTATTAAAAACCTTTGCACAAGAAAAAAATCATTACATAAATCACATTAATTTAAATTACCCTCTAGATAAACATTAAACTTCTAACAAGTCATATTAAATTACATATGTCGTATAGTAGCAAACATCTTTGCAAAGACCAGCTTTTTAGAGGTAACTTTAATTCACATCTTTAAAAAGCTATCAAAACTATTTCCACAGCAATTTATGTTTATTTGAACAATGAAGGCATCTGAAGCAGTGAACAAATATATAATAAATCTTACATAAACCCTTAATTCTTCAAACTTCAGCTCTGAGCCTGCCCCTCACAATTTCAACAAGCAAGTTTCTTATATTTTTCAGATGCAATTTATGTTCTTATGGAGTACCAAAGCTGAATTCAGTGTGTGATTTGTCTTTTAATCACTTTCTAATTCTTAAGTTTGATTTTTTTAAGAAATATGTAATTCTTGATCATGATCTATATGGCCTAATAAATGTTTTTAACCAATGGATTTACTATGTCGTCATTATAGACAAATTAGAAACAATCTACGTTTAATGCTTCATCATCACTATTTATTAGTAACTGTGGCAAGCTGTTCCTTGATCATCATACACAAAGATCAAGAGCTGTTAGAAGATTACAACTGAAAGAAAATGGAGCAAAGAAAATACCTTTTTATTTTTCTCAATATGAAGTCATGCTTAGTTTTCAACTTTATTTCTGAACGAGAGAGTGATCTTGAACTCAATTAATGATGCTGGTTCAAAGATGGAAGTAGATGACTGCCAATCAACACATGTTTTATACTCTTAAGCACTTATGTTTTAAATGTTTAAATTGTGTCACCTTATTTATTTTGTGGGAAGTATGAAAGATATGAAGATTTTCACTGTGTTGAACTCAACTGTGCTGACCTGTTCTCAAGAGCCACCAAATGTCTTTTGACTTGTTACATCTGCTAGAGTTAGGAGTTGTTAATTTTTGCTCTTCCTGGATACTTACAAGATTCCACATCTTGCTGCAGTCCTCTATTTCATATCAACATTTTTCTCAATTGATTTCTTGCTAGCTTTATTGTGGTTCCATAAACTGCACCTCAGAAGTATCAAAAGTCGTGGATATTGAATGTCATTTTTAGAGATGCCTTCCTGACTCATTTTGAAGACACACACTTTTTGTTTGGAGTCAATGTATACTTATCATGGTCTGAATACTGCCAGCTATTAAAAAAACTGCAGTGGGACATGCTACGTTTTGATTGTTCTTTGCTTGGATGTCACTGATTTGGAAATGTTATAATGTTGCCATCATTCCGATCCCAAAGTAATGGGTTTGGGAATTTAGATCATTCAACTTCATTTAGCAACCAGGGACATTGCTGAGATATTGATAGCAGGAAGTCTTTTATTAATCATTGCTCTTTTTTCTAACTTCTTGTGGTGAATCTACAATGCTATTGGATTGTTTTCATTTCATTGCTCTTTCTAAAGTTTCTAAACTTTATTTATTATGTTGTTTATTTCATATTATACTCAGTGCTTTGAGATAGCGCTTCAAAATTTACAATATTTATCTTCTTTAACTTACTACACTTAATTCACTGATTTGCACTGATGTTTGTTCAAATGCTTATGCAATAAGCACTATAATATTAAACCTGAAGTTAATAAATGTTCTTTCTTCAGCAGAGCAGGCACATGCCTGTTCATTACAGACAAATCAAAACCTGTCAATGATTCTAAGTTACCTTATAAATATTCATTAATAAATGCAGATACCCGCTGTGGTGGTGCTGCAGTAGCGTTGTCGCCTCACAGTAAGACACTGTTTGGTTCGATTCTCAGCTAGAGCGTCTTCTGCGTGGAGACATGCGTGAATGGGTGTACCTTCGTTGAAGGTTGTGCATCAGGCCTAAGAAGCCGGTACGTAAAAATCAATTGCCAATCATTAGCGGACCGGAGTTCCGCTGTGGCGACCCCTAACTGGGAAAAGCCGAAAGACACAAACAAATGCAGATATCAGATTTCCAGGAGTGGAGCATGAAAGAGGAGGCTGCAAGTGCTTTTACACACATCCTTTCTATTGAGATTTGACTAAAAATTAATTTACCTTTTTTCATGATATGGTACACAGCAGCCAAAAACACCACATTGTCACATTTCTTCAATATTAGCAACTGTACTCTCTCAGATTGGAATGTGTACCTATAATAAAGCAAACAAAAAGAAAAGAGAAAAAAGGGAAAATAAGGTTAAGTATAAAAGTAAACATAAGGAAAGGGGAAGGAGAGGAAGAGTGATGGGAAATAAAAAATAGGGTAGGGGAAACAAGGTGAGGTAGAACGATAATAGAATCCAAAGCAAGCTCAATACCACAAAACTCAGTATTCATCTAAAATGACTTCAAATGAAACTGTTTATTCAAGTGCACCTTAAAATTTTGACAAATTCTGATTTTCTACTGTCATTAATTTTTCCCACTGAATAAAAATATACTTCAGTTGCCTATGATGTTTTTAATATCTATAAAATTAAGTTTATGAATGTCCTTGAAGCATGTGATGGTTTAAAAAGACAAAATCCTTTGTACGAGGATGAATAGGAACAATATGCTCCGCTATTCTTTCTTTAATTCCATGCATTTTTCCCCTCCCAGGTATTAGGCTCAACACCTACCAAGCACAACATAACAATATATGTAAACTAACATAAAAGGCACAGTAGCGATGCAAGCAGTAAACACAGCACTAACCAAAATGCAGGAAACAAAGCTGAAAAGAATGCTGCTTCATAAACTTTCTTGTTTTTCATATCTTTATTTATGTTTTATGAGTGTTTTAGGTGGTCTTATTTTACTATGGTTAATGTGTTTTAGAGTAAGCATTTCATTTATGTTGTATACCATGATGGTTGTACTGTGTCTTTAATGGTTTACCTGTTTTTGGCGCCTTTTCTGATATAATAAGAGTGTACTAGAGGGGTTCTTTTGGTCTGAAGAAGCCTATCCAGGTGAAAGCACTTACCATGTCTTCTGTTTGTGTCACAATAAATCTAAATTTTAAAGTTTATGAAGCAGCGTTTTTTTCAGCTTTGTTTCCTGCATTTTGCTTAGTGTTGTGTTTACTGCCTGCATTGCTACTGTGCCTTTTATGTTAGTTTATGTGCTTGGACTGAGTTTGGCACAGGTAGCGTTAGTCCTGTGGGGAGTGATATTTCTTGGACTTATAACAATATATGTGATGCACTTTGAAACTTTGTTAGTGCAATCAGCCTTTACTTTGTAATAGTTTTTGGTTTCAAGCTCTGAACCACAGATGCAGTATATGCACCTTTTGCAATAGAAACGGCCATAGGATTTGAAGGAGTTCACCTGATTGGGTACTATTTTAAGATGGAAAGCATGACCCTTTAAATTCAGTAACCTTTTATTATTACCTTTGGGATACATAACAATCCTTCCAAAAGTTTATTTTTCAAATGGTAAAGACAGTTAACATTGCGTTTTGTATCCTGATGTTTTGACACAGAATTGCAATTTTCATGTTTCCATTCTACCTCATTTTTGTAACCTATATATTTGCCTTTTATCCCCTTTCCTTAAATTAACCATTCCTTATTTTAATTGGAGGGGGGTTATTCTATAGGCATAGGAAGAAACCATATTTCATGCCATGGTTGATATTACCTTTTATGGAAGGCAAATGTTCTTTTGTACTTAGTTCAGAGGGGGATAGTCTAGGCAAAACATTTTAAATTGCAAGTTTCTTTAATACTCTATCTCATGGATAGGTTTATTCTGTGAAGCTGATAAGACAAAGGAAACATTGCTGTAGCCTTTGGCTATAAGACAAGTCTTGAAGGTCTTTAATTCTCTTTGCATAGGATCCTTGTCCCTTTTCCAATTGCACTGGTAATGTGTGAGTAGGTTCAGATTCGGTAACTGGTCTGATAACAGCTGTATCCGGGGGACAATTACATCCATGATAAAGCTTTCAATTACAAAGATGATCAAATCAAACTCAGAAGAAAAAAGGAACAACGTATCCAACAAGCAAATTCTCCAATAGCAGACCATTAAAATTTATCACACCCAAAGAAGCATGAATGCGTGAAAGTGCTAGTGTGTTTTTATTTTTATTCCAATCGCGTTTTGAGCTCTGCACATGGTCTGTTATCTGAGAATTTGTTTGCTGGATACAAAGATGATCACATGGGCAACACCATATGATCTGCAGATAGTAGAGGGTATATGGATATCGAATGAAAGGTTACAATTAACAGGAACATTATGGTCTTTTAAAGGTTTACACCTAAGTATCATGACCTTGGTAATTATCCATATAACACACTTTTCACTACAAAGTTTCTTGTTTTAAATGCATTCACAGTATGGAATATCATTGTGAGTAAAGATTTGGTGACAACTAATATTGTGTACTATAGGGTTCTTCTCTGTCTCTTCTCTATACAAATTAATTCTGACATCATCCTAAGTATCATCCTTTTTATAGTTTCATATCCGTTTAATAGGCTATTGGCCACAAGGGTCTTTTAGGCCTAGCCATGCATCCCAAATATCTGACAAGTTCTGTTATCCTTGATAAATGTAAGCAGGGGCTTGGGAGATGAAACATTTACAAGCAGGGGCCTGGGATATGAACCATTACAGGTTGCCTGTGTCCATTAGAGACATACATGCCAAACCAGGGATGAATTTCCCGTTTCCCATCCAGTTGTCCAAGTTACACTTAAATTGGGTTAGGAAGGAGCAGAGAGCCTCTTCCAGAGAAGGGGTAGTCTCTGGGATACATACCTTTCGCTCCAGCAGGTCCTATTTATGTCACAGGTAAAGTTTAAGTCTTTAGAATGAGTAATTCCAGTGCTCTTTGTTTTTCAGATATGCAGGGGTTCCCATCAGAGTGGGGTCTGACAATGCCTTGTATGCCAGGCTTAGATCTCCACTCAACAGCCTATAGGAGACAAAATGCAGGTGTATTGAGGTGGTCTGCATAGGACATGTTACTTATGCCCTGTATTATTTTAGTGAGGAACCTCCATGGCCATTCCAGTTGTTGGATATGCTTGGTTAGGTACATACCAAAGGGGGCACTGTAATCGATGATAGGTCTGATGAATGCTAAATACAATGGAACAATAACTTCCTTAGACCTAGATGCCATAACTTTGTTTATAAATTTCACAACATAGAATGATTTCCTCACGACTTTAAACGTGATGACCGAATACTAGATTACTGTGTGTGTCCCCAAGTCCCTGACTACTGGGTCAACTCTAAGAGGTGTGTTGTCAATATGATCATTACTAGAGGTGGATGACTTCCTGAAGGATACTATTACGCATTTCTTGAAATTTAGTTTTAGTCCATGGCTCTGACACCAGTTGTTTATCTGTGTTAGCTCTTCCTGGAGAACATTTGTGTCAGTGGGCAATTCAATGACAGCTCTTAATTTGCAAATTTAGTCAGCCAGAGACCATTGACATTGGCTTTTTTTAAGAGAAGTACATCCCAAAAAGAAGCAGTCCCATGACTGATCCCTGAGGGACTCTGTTTACAACTGGCCTCTTTGTAGAGGTGGACTCCCCATTTCTAACTTCCTAGGTCCTGTCTGTGAACCATCTGGCTAGCCACCGGGTGACTTAAGGGTTTTTACCTAACCTCTTAAGTTTGTCAACAATGCCTGAGTGGGGTATTGTGTCAAATTTCTATACCAGGTCAAGGTAGGCAGTGTGAACGATTTTGCCCTTATCCATTGCTTTGGTGACCTTCTCAAAGAAGTCTTCCAGGTTGAGTAGGAATGACCTGCCCTTGATGAAACCAAATTGGGTGGGGTCCAGTGTCTGCAGGTTTTCTATATCATTATTAATCATTTCCATGATAACTCTTTCCAAGCTTTGCATATGAGACTAGTAAGACTTACACGTATGTAGTTTTCAGGGGTTGTCTAAGCAACAAAAACACAATTAATTCATAAGTGTCACAAAGGCACCAATGATGCCAGCAGAAGAGTATACCAAAGGACAAGAATTTGTGATAATGATCAGACATTGTATTTGTCGTGTACTTGTGTGCATGTGTGAGAGAGTGTATACAAGTGTCTATCTGTGTTTATTTATTTTATGATAAGTTAGCAGAGCAGTGCAGTTCAGTGATTTCACCAGCATGAATGCAACATGTAAATAGTTTACCAAATGTAAGCAACTCATAAATCTGCAATAGCAATAGCCACTGTTATCCTTTGCATTGACACAGTCCTATCACAAACTTGAATGCAATAAAAAAAACACTCCTGGGAGTGGGTAATGCTGGATTTACCCATGGCCAATATACAGTAGCGTTATTCTTCCACCTTTTCTGATGTACCACATATGCTTATTGGACTTACATTTCCATGCATGCACAGTACATCAGTGCTGTGTGGAGAAAGCAATGGAGAAAAGAGAATATCAGTTGGTGTTTTTTTTTTCTTTGACCAAGATTTTATGAAAGATAGCCTAAAGATAAGAATTATTTATTTTTGAAGAATGTTTCTGATTTTTCTTGTATTTTGCTGTGGTCATCTTCTTTCGGCTGTTCCCGTTAGGGATCGCCACAGTGGATCATCTGTTTCAATTTCTTCCTGTCCTCTGCATCTTGCTCTGTCACACCAACCACCTGCATGTCCTCTCTCACCACATCCATAAACCTTATCTTAGGCCTTCCTCTTTTACTGTTACCTGGTAGCTTCATCCTTAGCATCTTTTCCCCAATATACTCAGCATTCCTCCTCAGCACATGTCCAAACTAATGAAATCTTGCCTCTCTGGCTTTGTCTCCAAACCTTCCAACCTGGGCTGACCCTCTAATATACTTATTCCTAATCCTGTCCACCTTCAACACACCCAATACAAATCTTAACATCTTTAACTCTGCCACATCCAGCTCTAACTCCTGCCTTTTTGTCAATGCCACTGTCTCCAACCCATATAACATAGCTGGTCTTACTTGTAGACCTTCCCTTTCACTCTTACTGGTAATTGTCTGTCACAAATCAGTCCTGACACTCTTCTCCACCCACTCCATCCTGTCTGTACTCTTTTCTTCACCTCTCTTCCACACTCACCATTACTCTGAACTATTGATCCTAAGTATTTAAATTCATCCACCTTCGCCACCTCTACTCCTTGCATCCTCACTATTCCTCTATCCTCCCTCTCATTCACACACATATTCTGTCTTAGTCCTGCTGACCTTCATTCCTCTTCTCTCTAGAACACATTTCGATCTCTCCAGGGTCTCTTCCACCTGTTCCCTACTCTCACTACAGATCACAATGTCATCTGCAAACATCATTGTCCATGTGGACTCCTGTCTGATCTCGTCTGTCAACCTGTCCATCACCACTGCAAATAAGAAAGGGCTCAGAGCTGATCTTTGATGTAATCCCACCTCCACCTTAAACGCATCTATCACTCCCACCGCAGACCTCACCGCTGTTGCACTACCCTCGTGCATATCCTGTGCCACTCTTACATACTTCTCTGACACTCCGGACTTCCTCATACAATACCACAACTCCTCTCTAGGCACCCTGTCATATGCTTTCTCTAAGTCTACAAAAACACAATGCAACTCCTTCTGACCTTCTCTGTACTTCTCCATCAACACTCTCAGAGCAAACATCGCATCTCTAGTGTTCTTTCCTGGCATGAAACCATACTGCTGATCACTAATCACGTCCCTTCTTAACCCAGCTTCCACCACTCTTTCCCATAACTTCATGCTGTGACTGATCAATTTATTTCCTCTGTAGTTACTACAGCTCTGCACATCACCCTTATTGTTAAAAATTGGTACCAAAACACTTAGTCTATTCTGCAGGCATCATTTGAAGGGAACAGAGGGGATGAGGAAGTGATGGGTAGGTATGGTGTTAATTAAAGGAATGCAGAAGGTCAGATGGTAGTGGATTTTGTGAAAAGGATGGACATGGCTGTAGTGAATACATATTTTAACAAGAGGGAGGAGCAGAGGGTGACATACAAGAGTGGAGGAAGGTGCACCCAGGTGGATTATATCTTATGTAGGAGGGTCAGTTTGAAGGGGATTGGAGACTGCAAAGTGGTGACTGAGGAAAGTGTAGTTAGGCAGCAAAGGATGGTGGCTTGTAGGATGACACTGGTGATCAAGAAGAGGAAGAGGAGTGTAAGGGCAGCACCAATGATCAAATGGTGGACATTGAAAAATGGTAATTGTGAGGTGAAGTTCAGGGAAGAGTTAATTAAGACAGGCACTGGGTGACAGTGAAGAGTTACCAAATAGCTGGGTAACTACAGCAGAGCTAGTAAGGGAGACGGCTAGGAAGGTGCTTGGTATGACATCTGGACAGAGGAAGGATGATAAGGAGACATGGTGGTGGAATGAGGAAGTACAGGAGAGTATACAGAGAAAGAGGTTGGCAAAGAAGAAGTGGGATTGTCAGAGAGATGAAGAAAGTAGACAGGGGCATAAGGAGATGAGATGCATGGCAAAGAGAGGTGGCAAAGGCTAAGGATAAGGCATATGAAGAGTTGTATGAAAGGTTGGACACTAAGGAGGGAGAAAAGGACCTGTACCAATTGGCTAGACAGAGGGACCAAGCTAGGAAAGATGTGCAGCAGGTAAAGGTGATAAAGGATAATGAGGGAAACATACCCACAAGTGAGTAGAGTCTGTTGAGCAGATGAAAAGAGTACTTTTAGGGGTTGATGAATGAAGTGAATGAGAGGGAGAGAAGGTTGGATGATGTGGGGATAGTGAATCATGAAGTGCAGTGGATTAGCAAGGAGGAAGTAAGGATAGCTGTGAAGAGAATGAAGAATGGAAAGGCTGTTGGCCCAGATGACATACCTGTGGAAGCATGGAGGTGTTTAGGTGAAATGGCAGTGGAGTTTCTAACCAGATTGTTTAATGAAATCTTGGAAAGTGAGGACACAGTCCTATCACAAACTCATATGCAATGAAAAAAAACACTCCTGGGAGTGGTTAATGCTGGATTTACCCATGGCCAATATACAGTAACATTCTTCCACCTTTTCTAATATACCACATATGCTTATTGGACTTATATTTCCATGCTTGCACAGTACATCAGTGCTGTGTGGAGAAAGCACTGGAGATGAAAAAGAATCAGTTGGTGTTTTTTTTCTTTCTTTGATCGAGATTTTATGAAGGACAGCCTAAAGATAAGAATTATTTATTTTTGAACCTGATTTTTCTTGTATTTTGCTGTCATGTAAGCATATGTCAATAGAAAAGTCTAGACGCTCAATAGTACTTTTGCAGATGGACTTTTTTCTATTAGTATATACTTGATTTACAACAGGCATGCTGATTGGGCTGTTCAGTGGGAATGAACAGCCTGCAATGGCTCACTCAACCTAGGGGGAAGTGAGGTACTCAGTGTAGCTGTACTACTGACACCTAAGGTGCAGAGCATGTAGAGTGTGGCAAGGGGTGTTTCTGCCAAGCTGTGCCTACTTGGTAGTCTCCACTGCATGTGTACTGAACAAGTATGCAACACACACAGGAAGGCATAGCAAACTCTCATAACTACAAGGTCATAGATCAGCCACCAAGGATGGGATTAACATAAAAAAATGGAGAAACCCCTCATCTCTGCTTGGATGGTGATAGCTCCAGAATTAGGGATCAAATGGATAGTGTTTAGAAGATTGCAGAACAGGGGAATGAAAAGGCAGTAAACATAATTTAAAGACAATAATCAAAAGAAAAAATACAGTAATGTAAAACACACATGCACACACAAAACTGAGTGAATGGCATAGTGACGAAAGGAGATACTGCCAGCACAGCTAGCTGGAATTTTGTAAATAATTATATGTCATTGGTGAATATTGAAATGATTTATACAAGATATTTGTGTTACAGATGTATTAGAAATGTATGTCGTGTATATCCAACTGCTTGTACAGATGTGTGTGTTGAAAAGGTATTTGCAAAGTACTGTGTTTGAAATGCAACCACAGTGTGCCCTGCTGGAAGAGAACAGAAATGTACATGCACTATTGTAACTGCTTAAATGTATATATTTTCACAGTGGAAACTGGAGGATTAACCTCAGTTTAGCAAACTTTAGAAAAATATCTGAAATTAAATTACTTTATAGGCTATGCAATAATGCAGCTAGAGACACAAAGTCTGTACTAAAAATCGTTCTGTATTGTCACTGGAGTGAACTAATTGCTACTTTTGAAGCATGAGGGAATGCAATTGTTTTATAACTTCCAGCATCTGCCAATGATCTGAGCAAATGCCCTTGTCTGTATATTTTTACAGGTAGATGCTGAATACTGCCAGCTTCCAGCAGTGGGGTTTTGCATGAGAGCTAGAAGTCAGATGACAAGAAATGACATTATTCTGCAAGCTATCTCAGCAGTAGTATTTTAGAAGTCTCTCAGTGAGACAGAGCATTCTGTATTGTGTCTTGGCCTGACAAGAAGAAGACCAATTCACCGCAACATCTGCCTTGCTCTAGGTAAGTTATTAGGGTATAGTAACTCTCTCAGATTCAGTCAGGAATATAGTAAAGCTTAGTTTAGATGTTTTTCTTTACTTGTGTGAGCATGTACTTCAACGTTATTATAAATATTTCCTGTGGTTTTGAACTCTGATGTCACTGTGAAAATATATTTAGTATTGTCGTGTTCTTTTATTATTTACTATTAAATATATTTAAACCTTTTATTGTGGCTGAGCTGTGCTATTGGCAAATCTTGACAGATGCAACTACACCCCCGGGTTTAAATGAATTTATATCAGTTAAACCTATATTGGAAGCTTGACTTGTTTGAGCTGAAGTAATAATGGTTCTAGGACTTATGTGTTATTATGAAAAACATATTGTTGAGGAAATATCATTTGTGATGTACCTTTATGAATTCTTCATGTATATTTGTATCAAGTATTTTTACATTAAGTTTTTGTGTTTATTTTATTGTGTCATATGAAAAGTTAATAATTGACACTTAATATTTAATATTTAATAGTTGGTATGTGTACACGTTATGACTATGTACTAAATATCTGTGAATACATGCTTATAGTGATATATAGCAATGCTTAACATTTTGTCAGATATAGCTCAAAAAGCATATATTACATATATATATTTTTTCACACATTTTTTATATATATTTTTATTTGTACATATATATATTTACATATAATAAAGGACTTGATGGTTTTAGAATAGGAAATTTATATAGTGCTAGTTTTAGCGTATTTTACAGCGCTTATATGAAGTAAGATGTACTGTAGCTTTAAAGTTTTTATTGGCAGTTGGCGCCAAAATGTATATTTAAACACGGATGAGAGGATTATTCTGTGTTCTGATGAAGCACACGATTTGTGTGTGAAAGCGCTTAACCTTGATTCATTGTGGAATAAAAGAATTTTTAATTTATTGACTCTGAAGCCCGATGACTTTTTAACACGCAGGATTATTACCGGAGGTTGTACGGATTCAATCCTTGGTTCATTGGCGTTCAGTGTTGTAATACACCGTATCATTCCAAGATACATATTATGCAGAACTTTTATTGGCCTGGGATTTCCAGGGAAGTAACAGGGTACTGCAGGACCTGTGAACAGTGCCAAAAAGTAGGCAAGGCAGGAGACAAGGGGGAAGCTCCTTTGATGCTTTTGCCTGAGATTAAGGAGACATTTCAGAGGGTAGCTACGGATATTGTGGGGCCTCTGAGTACCCCAAGTTCCACAGGGAAGAAGTATATCCTAGTGGTAGTAGATATGCCACCAGATACCCCGAGGCAGTGTCCCTGTCCTCCACTGAGGCAGAAAAGGTGGCAAATGCTTTGTTAGAGATTTTCAGCAGGGTAGGTTTCCCAAAGACTGACAGAGGTGCCAATTTCATGTCAGACCTGCTGGCTTGTCTGTGGGAGTGCTGTGGGGTGAAACACATAAAGATCTCACCCTACCATCTCCAGACTAACGGTCTGGTGGAGAGGTTAAACTATACACTAAAGACCATGCTACAGGCATTTGCAGACCTGTTTAAAAGAGAGTGGGACAAATATTTGCCCATCTGTTTGCTTAAAAAAAGGTGCCCCAGGAATTCTCAGGTTTCTCACCATTTGAGTTGTTGTATGGGCATAGGGTGAGAGGGCCTCCAGATTTGATTCATGAAGAGTGGGAGGGTGAGTGTGAATCCCACAAGGAGTGTGTTGTGGCATATGTCCTAAATGTGCTGTTGTTATGTTTTTTGCATATGTCCTAAACCTCAGGACAAGGCTCAGGGAACTCACGGGCTTGGCCCAGGAGAATCTAGCAGAAGCCCAACATCAGAAAAAGGTCTTGTATGACAGGAATGCTTGAGCCAGAGTATGCTCTATGGCAGCAGGTTATGGTTCTCATTCCTGTCAAACACAATAAGAGTACCGTTCAAAGTGGCAAGGAAGGTCAGTGATATTAACTACATGGTAGAACTGCTAGGCAGGAGGCAGGGGCACAAATTGTACCATGTTAACAGCATGAAATGTTACCATGATAGAGAGAGCCGAGTGCTAAGTATTTTCAGTAGAAGGCAGGAGGAGTCTGAGGGTGATCTATGACTACAGGGAGCCAGCCAGCAAAATCCCAAGTTACTATGGTGGAGGTAAGGGTTGCAGGCATATGATATGACAGTGAAACACTGTAATGTGGTCAGCAATGCAAAGGCAGTTGGAATCTCAAGACAGGGAATTGGTAAGGAATTCCCAGATTGCAAGTTTCTCAAGGGTCACTTGAAAAACTAGCTTTAGTTTTCAAAGGTTGGGAAAAGTGTGATGAAAGGAGATACTGCCAGCACTGCTATCTGGAGTAAATAATTATATGTCATTGGTGAATATCAGAGTTATTGATACTGTACAAGATGATTGTGTTACAAATGTATTAGAACTGTATGTCATGTACTGCTTGTACAGACCTGTGTGTTGAAAAGGTATTTGCAAAGTGCTGTGTTTGGACTGTAACTACAGTGTTCCCTACTAGAAGAGAACAGAAATGTACATGCACTGTTGTAACTCTTTAAATGTATATATTTTAATAGTTGAAACCGGAGGGTTAACCTCAGTACAGCAAACTTTAGAAAAATATCTGAAATTAAATTACTTTATATACTACACAATAAAGAGGCTATTTCTCAAGTTTTCAATGCAGCTAGAGACATAAAGTCTGTATTAGAAAGCTTTCTGCATTGTCCTTGGAACTAACTGATACTTTTGAAGCATGAAGAAATGCAATTGTTTTATGACTTCCAGCATCTGCCAAAGATTTGAGCAAAAACCCTTGTCTGTATATTTTTACAGGTAGATGCTAAATACTGCTAGCTTCCAGCAGTGTCAGTTTTGCATGAGAACTAGAAGTCAGATGACAATAAATTATGTTATTCTGCAAGCTATCCCAGCAGTAATATTTTAGATATTAACTTTGAGATGTCTCTCAGTGAGACAGAACATTCTGTATTCTGTTTTGGACCTGACAACAAGAAGACCCATTCACCCCAACATCTGCCTTGCTCTAAGTAAGTTATTAGGGTATAGTAACTCTCTTAGATTCAGTCAGGAATATAGTAAAGCTTAGTTTAGATGTTTTTCTTTGTTTGTGTGAGCCTGTACTGCAATGCTATTTCAAATATTTCCTGTGTTTTTGAACTATGATGTCACTGTGAATATATATATTTAGTATTGTCTTGTTCTTTTATTATTTACTATTAAATATATTTAAACATTTTATTGTGGCGGATCTGTGTATATATATTTAAGTTTTGGGAGTACTTGCATATTTATTTGGTGACACTGTGTGGGCCACTCCTAATAGCCTTGCTCTTGGCCAAACTACCATTTGTATTAGTATTTAAATTACACAGTAAGATTGAACACCCTTTGTTAAGAACCCTAAAGCAGCTGATAAGGAGTGATTGGTGGCAGTGAAAACTACCTTATAGTCTGGGTAGAAGAGGGCATAGCTAGTAAACCTGTGCCAGCCTTTCCCTGTGTGTGTGTAAATCAAACCTCAAGGAGTGTGTCTGTCAGCTTCTTGGGCAGTGAAACAAAGCACTGATCAGACAGAGAAGGTGCTGGAGGTCTTGGCTTGGTCACTTAGATGAGATCTCAACTCTATAGCTGACAGTGGGGGAGTCTTATTGGGGATCTGGAGAAAGAGGGAGAAACCAGCCCCTGCTGACTGTGGTCTTTGTGTGCTCTTAAGGGAAATTACACTTGATGCAGAGAGCCGCATCTAAAAATACTGTTTGTGTACCTGTCATCCTCTCAGTGAACATCTCCCACTGTTGCCAGTGCTGAGTATTAGGCTCCTTGATTACTGGTGCAGTGGAGGGTCATCACAAACATAAGGAACAATTTGTTGAAAAAGGTAGAATTGCCCTATCAAAGGAAAGTAGATAAAGTACACTTCCATTCCATTTCATAAATAGTACTGCATACTTTTATGCATAGGCCCAGTTTCATGAAAGCCTACACTTTCTGCTAAATGTATGTGTGGAATCAGCAGTGATGAGTGCAATATTTTCACTAAGCAGTGCTACACATCTTCCTGGTGCAAAACAAGGGTGAGCAGCAGAATATGCTAATGAAGATATAAGTAGGTGAATCACATGCTAATTAAGCAAATCAACAAGGCAGAATGCTTCAGGAATGCATAAAGCCAGTACCTACATGTCGCACTCCCTTTAGCCCTCAATTCTAATTCTTTTTTTAATACAGCCAGGAAGGCACTTAGAAAGTAATGTTACAGGATACTTCTGCTATCATTAATCTGCATGTGCAACAGACTTTATTTTGATCATGTTTGACTTATCATGGACTTCATGAGATAGAAATAATAGACTGCTACAAGGTGGACAGGGATACCGAAGAGTAAATAGTCAACATCTGCCTCCCTCACTTGAGTTTCTAGAGAAATTGAACGCATCCCATTGGAAACCAAGGTATATGTAGCATTATGTATACCAGCTATAGACACCTTTCAGACAACCACAGGGAACATGTTAGAGGTGTCACAGGCCTCAGACTCAAGAATGCTGCACCAATTTCTCAATGCAATGCTGTGACATGTAAATAACTATATCTGGTGACTAAAATTCATTGAACGTTTACATCAAATATACATTTTGTCAAAGCGTTAAATCACTGAAATTGGTACAGCAGTAATTATAGTATCTTACATGCTTAGAAACAGAAAGCCATAAAATTCAAGGATTTGCAAGCAGAAAGAATTCAAATAGTAATAGGAGCAATTGGACTAATAAAAAAGAACTTACAAGCATGCTTAAATATGCTGCCAATACATGTAACCCCATATGAACTACAAAAAGAGACCGGTCTCCACCTGTCTACATTGTAAGTGATTGGTTAACATCAAAAATTGAAGCGATACTAATTTCATGAATTCTAATTGTACCATGACTTAGGAATTGTCACAATATCAAAAGCACAGAATATTTGGAGAAATTAAAATGGTGTTATTTATGTCACCCAGAATGGCACATTCATTCATTTATTCTCTCATTATCCATTTAATTGATTTTAGGGGTCAAAAAGGATGACAGAGCCTATGCCAGCATTCAGTGAGAAAATATTCTTGGAAAGTGCTCAGACTTATTGCAAGATGCACACACACACACACACACACACACACACACACACACACACACACACACACACACACACACACAAATACACACAATACATACCAATAGCCTGTTTAGATAACTATCAGTTCTACTATGGTACATCTTTTAAATGTTGGGGGAAAATGCAGCAACAAAAAAGCTTACATGGACACAGGAGGGACATGCAAACTTCAACCAGACTTCAAACCAGTCGAGAACTGAACTGTGGATGTCAGGGCTTGTTGCTCAGTCTGTTGCATGGTTAAATCATTTCCTGGTCAACTTCAAGTTAGATCACCTACCATTTTTTGCCACCTCCTATTGAACTGTTTCATTATAGGGATAGGAGAAACATCTCTGGTGGCAATTCATGCGAGGTCAGTGCAGACATCCCAGATTCTCTAGTGGCAGCTTATAACAGAGCCATCCTAGTGCTCTAGCTTTAGCTGCTTGAAATCTGTATGTCCCATAATTCTCTCAGCTCCAGAACCATGAGTATGTAGAAGGTCAAGCCTGACTTACATTATGCAAACCAAGCTGTTCAACAGAAACCTCACTTAAGAAGGCAATATTCTTGTCCCTTGGGATGTATGTGGCCTCAGTTAATTTACCATTTTATTGACTGATTGACAGGCCACTCCATTAATATGGATTTTTTCAAATCCCCATTGAAATAAAGCTGAAAGAATTTTTGCCAATAAGATTATAATAGCAGGCATCCATCTCACCTAAGCTCAGTCATAGAATATCATGGCATCATTGTTACGGATTGCCTTGATTTGTTCTCAGTTGTGTTTTTATGTCATCTATAAGGTGGCAGTTGATGTTGTATTAACTTTGTGACCCATCTGCTATGTTTTGAATTCAACACTGATGAGGCTTGTTAAATCTTCTCTTGATTATTTTGGTCCACTGATTTGCAAGATTGCTTAGCCATTCATAAGGACCAGGGTTTTCCATCCATTTTTTATTGCTCTCTTTGCTCTTCAATGGACCTTTTGACATCAAGCTTTATAATAAATACAATAAATAATATTACCCATTTGTTTAACCAGGTTGGACTACTGGACACACAATCCATTTCCAGGGTAGACCTGGGAGCAATGTCTAGTTAAATGACTTGCTCTTTATCCCTGACACTCTGGAACCTGATTTGAGAACAGCATTAGATTATTTCCAGGCAATCTTGGATGTAAGTCTTTGGTGGATGGGCCATGGCTTCTCTAAGGGAGTCTTGAGAACAAGGGTAGCAAAGATCTCTGATATCCTCAAGAAGCCATCCTTTTATTAGTAATATACAGAAAATGGTATAGGTACAGCTATAGTCACATTTTCTTCTCATGATCTCGATCCACTTCATTCTGCTTTTACATTTTGTCTCATTCCTGAGAATGCCCTCTTGAAATTTTTTTATAACGTTTATAAATAACTTTTTGATGGTGAGGGATCAAATGAAATGTTCTATTTTGGTCTACCATTATCTTTCAGTGGCATTGATACCATAGGTAATGAATTCTGATTAGCTGTTTCTGCACTCACCATTATCTTATTTCAATAAATGATTGAGTAGTTTGCCTCCTTTTTTTCAAAAACATCTTTATTATATAGCAATGTTAAGGGAAAACTCCATACTCAACTGCAGTTTAACTCAAACTTAAGTTTTCTTTTCTCCCTACAATGTGGTTATAGTATGTTTAGTTACCAGAAATAAATGGATTTTATTGCTTTGTAATTAACAGAAGAGAAAGGCTACCCTATTTTCTAAGTTTAACCCGACACATACCTAGACAGAGGAATTTGTCATCACCTACATGACATACCACAGACACAGTAAAATCTGCAGTTATTTCATATCAGGCACTACGCGCTTTCTTACATAAGCAATTCTTAATCTCTTGCTGGTGCCAACAAATGCTTTAAAAAGCTTGCACACAGTGTGGCGGAACTGGTTTCCACTTTTTGTGTTGCAGAGAGACAGAGAAACATCACTATTACACATAGATGAATACACTGATAGATAATAATCTGCTTGTTGGAGGTATTATTGTCTGTAGCTGCAACCTCATTGTAGACAGTAGTTAGTTTCATGCACAATACAACTTGTCATTTTAAATTATGTTTTTAATGAAGTGTTAGTATACTACAGCATAGCAAACCAAGGATTAGTAATTCAACAGAAGTGAGAAAATATAATGGACATCTTTACCTCAGTAAAAAGGTCATCTTCCTACTGCAGACTCCAGTTAATAGCAGCACAAGTTATTTGAAGTATTAGTTAACAACTCCTGTTTTTTCAGTGATAGCTTTGATGCCTTCAGAAGAATGCAGAGGAGGATTTGTCAGTACTTGAATGACTACAAATTGACACCCTTAGAAAAAGCTGCAATTTAACTTCTTTATTTTGTTGTGGATTTATAAGATTGTTGACTGGTGCATCTCACACATCCTGTGCTGTTGGGTGTAAAAAGCCTACTTGTTGGAGTAAAATCAATTTGTAAAATGTTATTAGTCACTTGTAGCATGCATGGTGCATGAATCATTGTGCTCTATATAACTGACAGGAAGCTCAGAAGCCTGATGATCTGCTCTTCATACAGCCCATCTAGAGATCTGTTATTTATTTACTTGCCTATATGGCTTTGTTTTGGAGGTCTGTACAATGTAATTTATTTCGCAGTTTCTCTTAAGACATCTAATGACCCTTGAAATTGATTGTAATGTTCCTATTGTTGTATTTATTTTTAATCATGTTTTATTGTGATATTATCAACCTGATTTGTATACTTTCCCCTTTTAAAATTTCTGCTTATATTTAAGCATCCTAGTCAAATAGAGTAAGATTAAGATCAGTTCATACATGTTTCATTAGTATAGTTTGTCAGTCTGTGTATTGCCAATAATAGTAAATATACAAGTGACATAAATATGGATCCAGCATTCCATATACCAATGTTTGTGAATATGTACACAACATACATTACTGTGAACATGCAATTATGGTTGCAATGTGAAGAGACCTGATCATTGCTATAGCTCTTTGGTAATATTGTAAACTATAAAGAAGCTACATAGACTCTTTTTGTGTGTCTGTGTGTGTGTAACTGAAAATTGCCACGTGCAAAGATTTTTTCTTACTAGGAGGATCAGCACTATTCACTTTGCACAAAGCTAAAGGGTGTTTCTGCATTAAAGCTGTTACTATTTGTGCTTATAGAGTAGACTACAGTAATGTACCAGACACAAGGATTATGTGGTGGCATACAAGGCCGGATCTACAATAGGTAACTAACTCAAAAAGTGGTGAGTTACATCATAATAAAAATAACAGGTAAGATATGTACCTTTCTGAAAGGAAATATAAATAGGGAAGGTACAGCTAGAAGGCAAATCCCAGGAATACCGAACTTTAAGGTTGTGGGAATATTTTACTTCACTATGGAGCAAACGACTCCCTCAAACCCCAAACAATGCATTCATTATATCAAAATATAAACATTGTAGGGAACTTTGATGGAATAGATATCCATGTCAGATAGCAATGAAAACTTTACCCCTCTAATAAAACAAATGCAAACTTTCTGCACCTTTTTCTGAATAAGGTGCATACCCAGTCAACTATTTTTGTTATATGATTTGGCATTCCATAAGCTGGACACCTTTATTAGACCCTGACTGGTAACTCTATGAATTTGAAAATGTATTAATCAAATTCATAACAGTTTATAACTCTCTATATATGTGTAAACTTTTTGTGAACATCAGATTTCTTTTTGTTAACATTTTGTAAGCGTTTTACCATCTTATAATGCAGCCAAAAATATATCCATCAAGATAACCAAAAACACATTCGAACAAATGATGTATATTTTCTTGTAAGAAATCAAACATTATTTTGAAAAAGAAACCTCCTATGGGCAAAGATCTTGCCCATTAAATGTATCGTGCAATAATGGAGAGAGATATGAACCCCTTCAGTGAAAAGCAATACATTTTCACCACAACATCCCCCTATGTTAGTTAGAGTTAAATATATACCAATAAGCAGGACCATCTTGGCCATGCCAATTAGCAGGATAATTGCTCTAACTTTTTATTTTGAGGGCTCTCCAGTTGCTGATGATATAGCATTTCACCAGTGATACAGTCTGAAAAAAAACATCCCTGCTCTTCTTTGGCAAAAAGTTGTAGGGACAGCTGTTAACCAGAAAACACCATAAATTCCATTCTAATAAGTTCACCACCTCTTAGGCAAAAAAAAATAATCTTGATGCTATCTAAGATAAGGAAAGCCAAATATTATTCTTGTGGAGTAGAGTTAATGGTCATAAAATGTGGGTATAAAAATATAGTACAACTAATGCAATTTGTCATCTCCAACAGAAATTGAAATTTAGAGTCGCTTTTTTTCCTCTTTGGAATCCCCCCCCCCCCCAAAAAAAAAAGAAAAAGAAATATTCCTAGGTGGTACAGCTGAGTTGAAATGCAGCCCTTTATCTATTTATCTACTAAGCACTCTCAGTTGCAGGGATACTTTATTTAAGGTGGATTTCCATAAGCAAAAGTAAGAAAGTGAAAAATGTCCCAGACCTTAATTGGAGGTTTCATGATCAGACTAGACAAAGGAATTTGATTTGGAATATGGGGTCAGGGGTAAGTACCACTGCTGTTGTAAACTGTATTTCAAAATGTGTTACAATTTAACAGCTTATGCAGGTGGAACAAAGTTGTCATGAGGGAGAACAGCACCCCTAACTAGAATATTGAGATATCTTTTTACATGTTCATAATTTTCATACATAATGAACCAGGAATGAGTAGATGTTATTATGCACCTTATCACAGGGTTTACATAAACAGTAGACAAGTTATCCCAAACAGCATTTTGCAAGTGGTTTTCTAAGCACAGCTTGCATCTTTTTGCAACATACTGGCAGTTTGCCCATCTAGCTACCAGCTGTACTTGCTAATGGATATTTTGTATTGAACATAAATGACCCAACAGCCTAGGGAAGTCATTTATTCCAGAGATGACTAGTTAGAGATGTGTAATCAGTTACCATTTAGAGTGGTAGTTAAACAGTGAATGAGATATCATGTTTTCATTAAATGGAAAGACAAGGACTGGTGTCATTAGAGCTGATTTCAGGTAAAAGCATTGCTCTTCACAACTGGTCCTACTAGAAAGAAAGAGTTAGCAAAAGCATAGTGATGTTTTTAGAAAGTATGAGTCACATTTTTCTGAAGTGGTTGTTTGGCCTGAATGACAGACCTGGTAAATGACTTTTTATTGTAGGAAGGATGTCTCCACACAACAGATAAATGAAGGGGCAGCAATTGTAGGCATGGGGAGAGAAAAAATAAGGCACTAAAGGTAACAAGTTGTAGCAAGATGTAAAAGTATTGACATAAGCAGGCATAAATAAAAGGTAATCAAAATGAGAAGAACGTGAACTATTTGGATTTATTATGTTCTGGCCTCATTCATAAATCTGGACTCCATATTGCCATTTAGATGATTTGTTGGAAGGAGAAATGCCCTTCCTTCTCAAGCTACTTCATGAATATGTAAGTAGTGGTGAGTAGTGGGCATTTCAGTTAATTTTCCAGTGAGCAAAGAGTAAAGAGATTGCTTAAAATGTAGTGTATAATAAAATCATGGCAAATGTAGGTTTTAAAGGGAATGCACTGTGTAGAAAATAAACCAAATGTAGAGTATAATAAAATCATGGGAAATGTCGGTTTTAAAGGGAATGTACTGTGTAGAAAATAAACTGTATTGACAATCCAGCAAGCACAGCTTCAAACCACTATCATCATTTCCTATAGTGATACAAGAATAAAGCAACAATAAAAGGAACAAGGCAAACTGTGTGCATGTCTGAAAACTGCAATCAGTGTCACATTGCTGACGATGGTTGATCTCATAGTACTAAATTATACCCAACCTTATCCTTAAGAAGATCTATGTAGTTTCTTATCCTGCGGTTCAGAAAAGGCTACCACCAGTGGTGGATGCCCTTTCTGATTCAGAGACAGGCCACGTCAGTGATTCTACATTTTCAGTAGTATCAGTGCAGTGAACTATCTCTACAGCCATGCAAAATGGTAACACAGCATTCTGTGGTTGGAAGTCATGCAAGTTAGCCAAGTGTTCTCCCTCAGAAATGCATATGGGAAGGGAATTAATGCAATCGGGCATTTCAGAGAATCATTCAACTGCACAAATTAGCATAACTGGCCTTGTTAATGAACACAACCAAAATGCTCTGTTCCCATTATAGTCAATGGGTAGATCATGTTAAAGTAAAGGTAAGAGGCAGTGGTACGCTGCTCAACCCCTTAGCACAACAAGTCTGGACAAAACCAAAAATAATGGGGAGGGGGGGCAAAGACCAAAAATAGGGACAGATTTTAAATATTGTTCTTATAAACTTAGAAAGTTGCTAGAATAATAGGTTTTGTGTTAGAATGCATTTTCTGGATGATATGAAGTCTGAAACTCAGGTGCCTGCCATTATTTAGTGACATTAATTCACAATGATTTGACAGAAAACCACAAATTTTATCAGGAACAGACCAAATATGTGAGACAAAAATCTGGGCACTCTGTGAAAATCTGGACAGTTGAGAGGTATAGGCAGTAGACATGTATTGCTTGGCAGACTGAGTGTGTGCCTTGTGTGTATGTGTGTGTGTGGCAATGTGTGTGTGTGCATGTCTGCAGGGGTGTAAATGGTCCTGGATGAGTGTGTGTGCATATCTGCAGGGGGTGTGAGTAGTCCTGGATGAGTGTTTGCATATGAATATGTCTCTGTTGTGTGTTGTGTGTGTCTGCAGGGGTGTGAATGGTCCTGGATGAGTGTGTGCATATGTGCGAGTGTATATTTGCCTGGATGGCTGCATTATGGGATTAGTTAGAGGATTGATAGTGTAGGTCTGTGTAGGTTTGTGCATTTGTGTGTGTGTGTGTATGTGTATGTGTGTGTGTGTGTGTGTGTGTGTGTGTGTGTGTGTGTGTGTGTGTATGTGTGTGCACGTATGTATGCAGAGGTGAGTGATCCTGGATGAGTGTGTGCATATGTGTGTGTGTGTGTGTATGTGTGTGTGTGTGTGTGTGTGTGTGTGTGTGTGTGTATGTGTGTGCACGTATGTATGCAGGGGTGAGTGGTCCTGGATGAGTGTGTGCATATGTGTGAGTGTATATTTGCCTGGGTGGTTGCATTATGGGATTAGTTAGAGGATTGATAGTGTAGGTCTGTGCATTTGTGTGTGTATGTGTTTGTTTGTGTGTGTGTGGGGGGGAGGGTGAATGGCTGAGTATTTCAGGGAGTGTGATTGAGTGCTGGTGGTGTGTGTGTAAGGAAGATTGAATATCTGTGTATGTGACTGGATGTGCTATTCATACAATTATGTAAGCTGCACCTTTAAGCCACTGTAGCTTAGACTTACATTAGTACTATTTCTGAATCGCAAATTAAGAGATACACCTTTAGCAGCCAGAGATGAATATTTCCTTTTAGCAGATTCGCCTCTCCAAAACTGGTTATGGTAAATAACTGATAAGCTCATTAATTAACTTACTTTGCTAGCCAGTCTGACGGTCCAGATCACAATTTCTTTTAAATCTGTACTACTAAGTTATTTATTCACCTGTTGAACAATAAGCCTTGTACTTGTCTGCTCATGTGATATTGCTTAGAGTATTGTTGAAACTGTGAAGATAAATGACAGCGAGAATCAGTTGCCTTATTTAAATACAGTTGTTAGCACTGAGTTTGTGTCTGTTTTTATAATTAAAGTAAACTGACCTTACTGAAGTAACAATTTCAAATGTGATGATTACCACTTAACAATATCGGCAATGAAGTGAGAATTCAACTTCTGCAATGAAAGT
This sequence comes from Protopterus annectens, assembly GCF_019279795.1. Classification (NCBI taxonomy): domain Eukaryota; kingdom Metazoa; phylum Chordata; order Ceratodontiformes; family Protopteridae; genus Protopterus; species Protopterus annectens. The sequence continues at coordinate 1,432,439,472 of NC_056732.1, read as the reverse complement.
AGTGCTTAATTCTTCCGCTTTTTATGCTTAAGATGAAACGTCATTAATTTGTCAATATGTTAATTGCAATTAAGAGGTGTAGCTAGCTACTCTGGTATCCAGGCCACCCCCTGATCTGGTCCCCTTTAACATTTAAGATGAAGAGCAAAAAAAAAGTTCTCTCTTTTTAAAATATTTAAACTGCTTGCTACCTTTATAGCAAGCAGTTAGTATAATTTTTGCCTCATTTATCTGTTATGTGGGGAGTGCTAATGCACTTTAGTTCTGAATGCAAACACTGGCATTCAAATGCTGGTAATGCATCAAAGAATAACTTCTGATCACATCCCCTAACCCTTTGTACTCAGGGCAACTGCCCCCTTGGCGCCACCGTTCTTTTTCCTCATCCTTTCATTGTTTCCCTTAATCTATTTTTCTCTTACCTGAGCAAATGCCAAATTATGAATCCCATCTTTTCATGTGGTGTTTTCTTCTGATTACTTTTCCACCTGCAGTTTTCTTGGTTGTGTTACCTGTTCTGTTCATCAGTTGCAGTGCATGGCATTAGGTTTAATTTACACTGCCACAATTTTCGGACAGCGGCTGTAATACATAAGGTCTGCTTATCTCACTAAGGCTCTGGTGTGTGGATTATTAATGTGAAATGTGAAATCCTTTTAAAATTTAAATCAGTATTGCTAAATGGGCTAAGCAGCAGTAAACAGGGTAAAATGAATTCCCCTCCTACGAGTAAATCATTTGATTTTGGGGAAAAATCTGAGATTAAGAGGCAAATAGTTTAATTTCATTAGCATCAGCACAAAATGCATATTATCTTATAATAAACAATTGGTTGTCAGAAACAGTGGATCATAGACACTAATAAAGGTTTGTCTACAGAGTCTGACATACTTTCCAAAAGCAATGCTGTGCACAGGTTTTATCTCCTCTCTTGAACTTGATTATTTGGCATGAAGAAATCATATCTCTATCAGTGATAGTGTATGTCTTTCTGCTGTATACTGTTTATGCACCTTTATTTATTTTGTTTATGCTCCATTTTTATCCAGGTTTCTTCCCTTCAAGCTATTTAGTACAATGATCAGTGCATATCATTGTAGTCTCCCTGGCCCATTTAAGTTCATAGAGTAGTACTAGGCTAACTGCTCTTGTGGGCTATTTTTTTAAGCCTAGCCAATTACCCCATGTGAGAATCAAACCCTGCACCTTGTGTTTGTAAGGTAAACACTTTAACCATTATGCCAATCTCCCACCCTTTCTTTATTTCTTGGTATTTGTCATGTTACTGTTGTTTAACTGCCTTGCAAACCCTGATTATTCCTGTCTCACTTTGATAACGCATATTTAATCCTGATGGCCTGAATATAATCCTGATGTTGGCCTGCATACTTGTCTATTCACTTCTGCCCTTAGTTCTTAGGCTTCTCTTACACTCTATTTCTCCACGTCTGCTTAATGTTATCCTTTAGCTTTCATTTAGTTTGACCAGTGGTCTTTTCTCCTAGTAATGTAAACTCTCTCACACATCTGTGTGTGTGTGTGTGTGTGTGTGTGTGTGTGTGTGTGTGTGTGTGTGTGTGTGTGTGTGTGTGTGCATGTGTTTGTGTGTGTGTGTGCATGTGCGTGTGTGTGTGTGTGTGTGTGTGTGTGTGTGTGTGTGTGTGTGTGTGTGTGTGTGTGTGTGTGTGTGTGTGTGTGTGTATCTATATGTATCTGTATGTGCATGGGTATGCACATGGGTATGTGTGCATATTTTCTGTGTATCTCGGTATTTTATGTACCTATTTTTGTGTCTGAGGTCTCTTTTTTCTTTCTAACTTTTGTTCTAGCTCTTGTTTTGTATCATGGGAATAGGTACTAGAGAAATGGGACTGACTGACTGCAGCCCTTTAGTTATAATGAACGATCTATGCATAAACAACATCTAACAGGCTGTGACCGTAAGCAGCATGACACTTAATCATCCACAGCTCCTAGGGCTCAGAGAAAACAAAAACAAAGCCCGATTCTTAATCAGTTCTTAATGAGCTTTATCCAAAATAACTCAACAAACTTCCAGCTCTTTCATTTTTTTCTCCTATATCCAGCTATTCTTCTCCACTCAATTTCTCATCGGCAACTTCCCATTTTTTTTTCTGTCGGCTAGCATCACATTCCCTCTCATTTCAGACTGACTGACATGTTTTGCTGCTGTATTCTTTGACATGACTAAAGACTGTATTTCAATGTGTTCAGCTGGTCATTTTTGCAAATGACATTCTTTTAGTATTAAATTTTCTATTGCTTTATCAGTCAGTGATTCCTTCTTTTGAAACAATAAATTTTTTGCAGACATAACATTATGTTCCCTCCTACACTTAGTTCAAGCTGGTGTTTCACAAGACACTAACAGAGGCATTTTCTGTTTTCATCTCCAAAAACCCTTGCCACATGTCCCCTCTCATACTAACAAATATGTTGATAATATCTTTGCCCATACCTATAGCTAACCTTAGTGCTTTCTGTTTGGTGTCTCAAAACTATTGCCAAGAAAACAATGCCCAGTAGATTTAAATCATTTAAAAAAAATGTGACATTAATTTCCTTTCCCTACCTTCCTTGACTAAATCTTCTTATTAATTCTTAAAAGCATCTTTATTCTTAGTTTGACTGGAGGCTAGGTTTATCCACTGCCATGAATATTTCCTATAGTAGACATTACAACTGTAATGTCTTGTACTATTGCAAAGATGGACTGTTTGTATTTATCTTTCATGAGATTACTAATAAGTGAAGCATCCAGGCTTTGCACATGGTGAAGGATTGAAAATACCATGTTTGCTCTCTTTCCTTGCCAGACTAGACATTCTATATAATGTGTTTTGCCATTTCACTGCAAACACATCTGCTCTTTACAGACCTTCCTTTTGCTGAATGGATTTGCATTTTGCAGATTGAAATCACTACAAAGAACTTAACATATTTGTTTCATTTTTTTGGATTAACTTTATTAACACAGCACATATTATGGAATTTTCTGTATAATACCAAAATCCATGGATGTGATGGGTGATCATTTCACTTTTTTAAGAATTCCAGCAATTTAACTACTTAAGTATGTTACTAATCAGCATAATATAACAGTCTGAGACTGCAGTCATTTAAATTCATGAATTTGTGACACCCATGTTGTTTTACAGAAAGAGGCCACTCAGGTGGATCTACCCATATTGTGGCCAGCAATACCCACCTAACCTGAAAATGAGCAGCCACTGCTATAATTTCAATGCAACTGCTTCTGTACTTCCACAAAATGAGGTTTGTATAAGTCTAAGCTCAGCTGTCTTTATAAGCTAATTCAGGCCAAGGTAACAAGCTACAGTTCCAAGGGGATTGATTCTAAGGGATCAAATATATGTCAGCTTAGGAGGACATAGTTATCAGACAAGGTTGCATAGGCAGTGATGGTGTTTCCCTGTCCCCTCTAGATGTTCAAATACTGGCTAAAACTTTATCCAGTCCTATAGTGCTCTTTTTTAGGCAATAATAAATTGACAAACCTACCAACATAACAAAATCAACTCAACTTAACCTGAAGGTGTTACTGCCTAGTAACAGGGACCTAAATAAATATCTGCACTCCCTCCAAGCCTTCCTCACAATTGATAATATAGACATCTGCACAGTTAATGAATAATGATTTAAAGTGACAGAAACTCCCCCCTGTAGTACAAGGTTTCAGTACCTGCCACACTTTTAGAACAGTAGCTGCACAGACAAGGGATAAAAGTGATGGTGTTGCAATATGCATCAATAACAGGCATACATCTAGGGTGATCAAACAGAATAACACACTGACGTTTCGGCAGTGCAGATCACCACAGACAAAATCCTGTACCATATCCTAGCTAGCTATAGGATACCCTCCATTTCCCAAGAAGCACGTAATGCATACTTGGACCTACTGAAGACACATCCCATCCATCCTAACACCCTACTCATGGGAGACTGAAATTGCCCCTCTATAGACTGTGAATCCTAAATGGCCTCCACTCTACAGGCACAGAGATTCATGAACTTTGTAAATACAAACACCCTTGCCCAAATAGCGAATATATCAACTAGAGCCTCCAACAAACTGGACCTCATACACACAAATATGGGGGAATGCTGCACTCCTCCCCCTACCATGTCTCATCCTCCCTGGTAAGGTCTGACCATAAAGCTGTCTCCTTTGAAATCAAAATCAACTCCATTATCCCAGTAAAGCCAGTAACAATTAAGAACTACTCAAAGACAAAATTACCTTTTATTATGTGGTAGTTTGTCAAAAGTCAATGTCCCTTCAAATCTCTAGAACAGAGCAGTTTATGCTGAATTGATCTCAGACTCTGTACATCATGTCAATGGCTGCATAGATGCTGCTGTACTTACCAGACATAAGCCCAGAACTAGCCCCAGAAACAAACCACCCTGGTGGCATCTCAAATTAAACATGGTATACAACACAAGGAAAAAACATATGGCAAACACAAGGAAGGGTAATTCATATAAAGATACAAACTCTTTCATCAAAATAAATAGGCAACAATGAGGGCTAATTAGGTCAAACAAAGCAAACTTTGTGGTTAAGATAGCCCCCAAGGTGAAAGATAACCATAAGTCCTATTTCAGCTATGTCAGAAACCTCAAGGGCAGCACACAGCAATGTGCTGAACTGGTGGTTACTGGTGTCACTTTCACTAAGCCTGGTGATGTAGCAAATCTGTTAGTGGACAAATTTAGTTGCAGTTTTACTCCCTTCCCACCTCCAACCATACCCCAAGAAATACCCTTAAACATAACCCCTCCAACTATAACTAGGGAGCACATTCTGGCTGGTATTGCCAAAGCCAAGAAAACAGCCTCAGTGGGCTGCAATAACATCCTGGGATGCCTCCTGAACAGTCTAAAATAAGACTTATCAAGACCCAAGGAGTCACTTTTTAACAATTGTTTGTTTATTTATTTATTTTTTTAAATAAAAAAAAAAAAACAAAAAAACAATTATCATAAAACAAGCTTTGTGCTTTGAGAATGGAGGACTATAACAGTCTGTTCTGGAAACTACAGGCCATTAGTCTGGCTAGTCTTATTGTACTTCTTCGAAACATTCACCAAGGCAGTGGGTGAGAGGAAAGTGGTACAGACTGCTTACCTAGATCTGCCTGAAGCATTTGATACAATGCCCCACTCAGGCATTGCCAACAAAATTAGAGAAGTAAGCATAAACCTCTTTATAACACACTGGACAGCTGGCTAGATGACCCATGTATAGGAACCAAGAGATTAGGACCAGTGACACCACCTGCACAAAGAGGGCAGTCACCAGTGGAGTCCCTTAGGACACTGTACTGGGCCAACTCCTATTTGGCATCTATTTCTCGGATGTTAAAGCCAATGTCAAAGGCCTCTGGCTGACCAGGTTCACACATGATTGCAAACTGGAAGCAGTCACTGAATTCTCCCACGATGAGAACACCTTTGAGGAAGGTCTAACACAGGCAAACACTTGGTGCCAGAGCCATGGTTTAAAACTCAATACCAAGAAATGCATTATAGTACCTTCTGGGAAGTCAGCTACTATGGGTAACTATATCATCAATAAAACACCCCTAAAAGTTGATTAACTATAAAGAGATCTAGGAACTCATGTAGATAATAACTTAGTCATTGACCAACACGTGTCCAAGGTAATAAGAAAATCCTTCTATGTCACTCAACTTATAAGTAAGGACATGGCATCTAGGTCCACAGAAGTCATTGTACCACTGTACTTGGACCACATCAGACTTGTCATAGAGTATAATGCCCCCTTCAATATGTACCTGACCAGACACAAGCAGCAACAGGAATGTCCATGGAGGTTCTTTATAAAACCAATACAGGAAGTAAACGCAATGTCCTTCGCTGATTGCCTCAAAGCCCTGTCTCTTTAGTAGGTATCGTACAGACTTGTGACAGGCGATCTTTGTCTGGTGTACAAGGCATCTCTGAACCCTGTTCTGATGAACCTTTTGCACATCCACAAAACAAACAGCATCAGAACTACTAGATCAAAAGACACAAATTTTGCTCGCGACATAAATAGGACATGTTGGATAGTTCCCATTCTCTGGAACAGACTCTCCATCAATGTGAAGCAGAGTTCCTCCCTAACCCTATTTAAGTGCAACTTGGACAAGTGGATGGGTAATCAGAAATTCACCCCTGGTCTGGCTCCTATGTCTCTGATGGATAGAGGCAGTCAGTAAATCACTCCCTATATAAAATCAAATCTGTGGGTCAAATTTGGGTTGTAGATCTAGGCTTATAAGGGCCCTAGTAGTTATTATCCTAATATACACTTATGAATGTATGTAAAATCATTATCCCACTTCATTAGGCCCATCATTGAGTACAATGCCCCCTTTGGCATGTACCTGCCTAGGGATTTGCAACAATTAGAGTGAGCACATAGTTTTTTTACAAAAAGAATATTGGGCTTAAAACACATCTTCCATGGATGACCTCAAATCCTTGTCACATTACTCATTCAAGCAAAATACTAACAGACGGCCTATGCCTGGTTTATAAGGCATCCTCATACCCAGTAGTTGTAGCCCTATTCCACATCCACAAGTCTAATAGAACTAAGATCACCCTGTCTAGGGTGGTTTGGAGGGAAAAGTTTATATCACTGAGGATAACACTACTCTGGAACAGACTTCCCATCCTTGTAAAGCAAAGCTCATCCTTGTCCATATTCAAATGTAATTTAGACCAATGCATGGGAAATAGTAAATTTACCCCAGGACTAACCCCTGTCCTCTTAATGGACAGAGACAGTACTTAAATGTCATACCTTACAGTAAGGTCTCCAATATACTGAAGATCTGACCCTAACAATTAATCCTTTACAAATGAAAATTATTTAAAAAAGGATAGTTAACCATCTATGAGATAACATAGCTTGTTACCAAATAGGAACATGGCTAAGCTTAACATGTCTCCCAGGGATGCTAGCCTAACATTCTCTTATCAACCTACAAACCCACGAGAAAAAAAAAAAAAAAATATATATATATATATATATATATATATATATATATATATATATATATATATATGTGTGTGTGTGTATCAAAGGCTTTTATGTTTAGGATTTTTAGATACAAACATTTTGATAAACAGACAAAGATCTCGATCTATTTTCACAGCCAGAATGCAAAAGTTACTTTCTTGAATACTTGAAAACTATACATCCTACTTCTACCCTTTAAATGCAAAAGTTTTGTTTGAAGTAAGGCAGAAATATAATTTGGAATATTTGTAACAAAAGTGTTCCTCAGCTAGTTTAACAGTAGAGACGTTTAGGTAAACAGTTTAGAAATGCTAAGAAAAGAATCAAAATACCTGTCTGTGCATAAATCAAGTGTATGTCAAAGAAAGAAAGAAATAACGAAAGTAAAACTCAAAGGTCACTAAACATACCCCGGGATTCATGAAGCTTGCGCCAGGCGCAGGCGTAGCATAGGTGGTATAACGCCAAATATGGCCGCCGAGCGATTCAGGTACGATCCAATTCCACGTGCACTACCAGCGTATGCCAGATCTGCGCAGCTCCCGGCGTAGGTATGCAAATCACCCTATGTGCAGTACTGCAGCATGCAAATGAAGGTACATAGCGATTCATGAATTGGCGTAGGTGTAGCGTAAGCCTACAGAAATGTAAACCAAAAAAAAAATGGTTTACATGTAGACAAACAGAACATCGGAGCCTTGGAAGCAGACCAGACTCATGTATTATAAAGTTAACATATGCCAATCACTAAATATACAGCCAATGCCATAAGAAAAGATGCACAACACATACAAAATAACATTTAATGTCATGGCCACAGTAACGCAAAGTACAACCATAGGGCATGTGTGCGCAAATGGGAACACAAGGAAAATATATACAAATGTCATAAAATAGCAATGTAACACAAATCATGATTTCACCATAATAGTCAATGGTATGCATGCTACACCACAACCAAGCTGTAAGGGTTGCTAAGGGCCTGTGACAGTGTTCGGCACGGTAACTATGAATTAGTAGTCAATGCCATGCAAATGAGGCAAGTAATAGTTAATTGCAAACGTCCCGCCGGCCTAAGGATGTACAATACGGCGCAGCGCTACAACACCGAGGAGTGGTCTGGAGGAATACATGACATCAGCAGTGGGGTGTGCCACTGCAGCTGTAAGCATATTGGAGCAATGCAAATCCGGGCTGACCATTGCTAAGCAAAGCCGCAGGACAGGGGCGTGGATGTAGGTATAGCTTTGCTCAGCTGAGAGCACACATGGTGCCTGAAAGCACATGTATACGTGGATGAAAACGTGCCCGAAACCCGGTAAGTGGACTCACGCGCCGCGCACCACAGCCCAAAAAGGAAGTTTAGGGGAAGACAATAAGGAAATGCTACAGTAGGGTAATTGACATACAGCTGAGCAATTAACACCCATTACCTCACAGTGGGCAATTGACGCCAGCTAACAAGGCTGCTAGCAGCAACCTGCAGAACAGGATAGGGGAGGTGTCGGATTGCAAAGAAAAGAGAACTGTAACCGCAGAGCAAAGTAAACCTGCAGTAGATTGGCAATAGAACACATTTTGCAAGACAATCCTGTTTCGGGAAAGTACAAAACAAGAAAGCAGGTTGCTGGATGCATGCCAGACAATGGGAGGGGAATCATTAAGAAAAGTGGAGGCAAGGGCAAGAAGTAATCCATGGCAGCTAAATGTAATTTAACACCAAAGGCAGCACAATAGCAGTATCTGTGGTAAAACACAAGATACCCTGCAGCTCCAAATGTGCATACACTATGACATCATCAGTGTTCAAAGCACAATAGTATAAAGTGTGAAGGCACCTCACAGACACTTGTGTATTCCCAAACACTGTAACATCGGTGTAAACAGATGGGGAACTTTTACAATGTACTTGTTGGGAGCTGCCATAGCTGTGATTCATCAGCATGTGTTGGAGACTGAAGGTGTTGCGGAGGACGATGCTGACAACCACCTCAGGCCCCGGAGGAGGAGAAGAGTGTTCAGACCAAGGGTAACCTACCAGGGGCTACATGATCTGGAGATAGTAGAGTGTTACAGGGTGGACAGGGACATCATACAGCAAATAGTTGAGCTGTGCCAGCCACGCCTGAGAGCCAGAAACAACAGAGGGGAACCCATCCCAGTAGACATGAAGGTATGTGTAAGCCTGAGAATACTAGCCACAGGTACCTTTCAAAGGTCAACTGGAGATATCATGGGGATCTCACAGGCATCAACATCCAGGGTACTCCACCAGTTCCTGGATGCCATGTTACCACATGCCAGTAAGCATATATACTTCCCCCAAACTCAGGAGGAGTTGGCCAGCAATATGCATCTCTTCCACCATGTGGCACACTACCCAGAGGTACTGGGTGCAATAGACTGCACGCACATACATATCAAGTCACCACCTGGAGACCATGGTAGGTGCTACATAAACCGCAAGGGATACCACTCCATCAACTGCCAAGTCGTGTGCAATGCCCAGGGCATTATCACAGATGTGTGTGCTGGCAGCCCTGGAAGCTACCATGACTCCCACATCTGGCATGCCTCACAGCTGTATCAGGTATTTGTCAGGGGAGACATCCCATATGGCCACCTTGTGGGGGATGCTGGCTATGCACTGGAGCCATGGATGATGACTCCCATCAGAAATGCACACACACCCATGCAAGAATGCCATAATGAGGCACACACACAAACCAGAATCATCATAGAGAATGCGTTTGGGATGCTGAAATCATGGTTCCATTGCTTGGACATATCTGGTGGAGCCTTGCAGTACTCTCCAGGCACATGTGCCCACATCTTCATAGTATGTGCCATGCTACATAATATGATCCTGTGGAAACAGCTGCAGCAGGGACATAATGGTGAAGGCCCTCACAGCCCACCACAATTGCCAAGGCCATCACAGGCACAGAGGGATTCAGACCACGAACAACCTGTGCCAGCCCCAGTAGGCAGACGGAGGCATGCCCAATATGCCCACGCCTTGGCAAAGAGGGAATGTATAGCACATACACTGACAGTGTAGGTCCCTACGGACTGACACACTTCTCCACCTGCACACACAGTAAAACGGATGGCACACACACACGACCACCTGCAAATTGTAATGTATAGGTGGCCTACTGTGTGAATCCTACATAGGCAGCCCTGAACTATTGCACACACAAAAGCTATTGGATCAAGGAAAGTCAACACCTGAACAGTAAATGAAGCTAACAGCATATGTTGATACTGTATGTATAGGTTCCTAGGTACATCGGTAGGTACATGCCCGATTGTCAGAGGCCATTCAGCAGTCTAGGCAAAATGTGTCTGCTATCGCCACCCCATCGGTCAACCAACTGTCCCTCTGTGGAGCAGAGCCAATTGCGGGATCCACGTGTTCCCCACCTACTCTGCATGGATTCCCCGGTGTGTTAATGAGGGCCTCCATATAATGTAATTAGGGATGTAGTGCCAAAGCATGGAGAGTACCCATGACAGGTATCCACCACCCCAGCATTCTCCAGTTATGGTTGTGTGAAGGTGTAGCACATTACAGTGTGTGGCTCACTCTGACATAGATCCCCAGTGCTGGAGCACATCCATTAAACATCACTTGGACATACCATGAAGTGGATGACATAATGGTTAAGGTGTTTACCTTAAAGACACAAGGTGCACTGTTTGATTCTCACATGGGGTAACTGGCTAGGCTTCAAATGGCCCAAAAGGGCAGTTAGCCTAGTACTAATCTATGAACCTATGAACCTATGGTATCATCCATATGTAAACTAACTGAGTTACACATTTGAACTGCAGTATGGAGGAACAGCCATAGTACAGTCCACATACAAAACACCATTAACACCTGTACAAACACCAGATGACCAAGTGGTAAAGCCACTGACTGTGTTAATTATGTACCCGGTTCCACATCCTGCAAGGTCCGTTACATAATCCGGATGGCACGAATAATGGATGTTGGATGTAGGTCATTAGAGCACGTGTAAGCACATGTTAGTGAGTTTATGCGGTGGCAAGTGACGGTAAGCGTAGTTTAAACAAGACTACACGGATATGCACAAAACAGGTCTAAGCTTTGCCGAATTCCATGCAGATCACGGTCAAGGATGTCCAGAACAGGTGAAACCAGCATTATTCACCCATGTACTAACAGTGCCTGCTCTGAGAGGTAAAACGATCACTGGCAGAAGTAGAACATGCAACCATGTACACAATCACCTACCACTAAGCTACCCAAGATGTGCCAACGGCAGGTGTGTATTGTGACAGGTTAAAACACAAAAGGGCGGGGTTCAGCAAACAGAATACACCGCCATGTACCCAATGAAAGGTGTGTACACTCTCTCTCTCCTTCTCCCTGTCTATATATATATATATATATATATATATACATATAGATAGATAGATATATATATATGTATATATATATATATATATATATATATATATATATATATATATATATATATATAATAGGAATAGAAAGGGTGATAGAGAGATGCATGTTGATATATACGGAAATACATATATCTGCGAATATATAGACAGGTTAATGACATGTACACAACCATGGAGGTACAAATGAATAGGATACTGCCAACTACCAAATGCTTTACATACCGACATGCGTAATCACGAGGCTTAAAGACCGAAAGACCACAGTACCAGAACAGTATAACCGCGAATAATATTATCACAATGTTAAGGGACGTTTAGTTATTGCTGCCGGTGCTGCGGTCCAGGTAGGTACTGTGTTTAAGTGTGGTTCCGATTGCTGTAGTGTGCGTAAGTGAGTGTTGAGAGTGCGGTGTGTGTTTCCGTGGGACTGTAATGTGTGTGTGTGTGTGTGTGTGTGTGTGTGTTTGCATCATGGGTCTGTTCGTGCTAACTCGGAGGTAGATTATTACAGTAGTTGTGGTCACAGCCGGCCTTAGGCATACGGTTACCACTTGTCCCACTTTGAAAGGGACAGTCCCTCTTTGGCCAGTTGTGTCCTGACAACAAATATTAAAAAGGGCAAATATACTGAGATTGTAGGACATAATGATGTCCCATATATTAAGTAATAGTTGCATGAAATAGTTATGTCTGTCTCTCAAATACGTAAATTGTACAAGAAACATAATAAGCAGCTAAAGTGCTACAAGAATAAGGTTTAATTTAGAGCAAAAGTAAGTTCTACCCTTTGTACTGACAGTGGGTTTGTGTTGGCCTCTAAACCCTGATGTGTGCCCTGCAAATGTCCCAATATGGCCAATTGAAAAGGTGGCAACCCAAGCCAAAGAGTTGGAGTCACCAACACAACTGCAATGAGTGCAAATATTCGTGACAGAAATACACGAGACAGCTTTCATGTAGCAACAGTTCAGTACATATCGATGTATTTCAGAGGGATTGAAGGATCAACCTCACCTGCATGCTATATAGGAACCAATTAACAACAGTTTAATGAATAAGCCTGCAATAACCATAGTATTAGTCTACTAAATGACAGGTCTTTAATTAGGGAAGGGGCCCCCACACACATATGGAATATGTATAAATGCAGTCCCCACAAACCTTTATCTGCTATGTACACCCACCTACATCTCCCCCACACCCGAAACAATTGCAATACAGACTGTAATAACATCACAAACATCCACTCACTCAATGACATCTGCAGAAGTGTTAACATACCTTGTGAGAGACACACTTGTAATGGCGCCATGTGAAATCATTGCTGTTGTACATTGGAACAGACGCCATTGTTACAGGTTTTGTTTGCAATAGTCTCGTATCAGATGGTTGAGATAACAGCTACACTCACATGTAGAACTATTTACTCTAGCTGTCACACACAATCCATGGGGGACATGAATTCAAAGTATCTGTGTCTCTCCAAATAGCTGTTGCAATTCATCACAATACAATACATCCAGACCATCTCCCTCGAAGGTAGGGCAAAAGGACAATGCCCAAGTGGAGTATTCAATTATACACCACTGTTGCCATGTAATTGGCCAATGGAGTAGCTGCACAGCTGATATGCATGTAATAATCTACTCCGGAACACCAATTGGTGGCAGGATACCACATGTTACAGGTATCCATGTATAAAATGATGGCTTGCCATACATTCAAACCGTATGCTCATACCATTGAATCGTTTAAAGAGGAAAGGAGTAACACAGATATTATCGTATACTCGGACCAATAAGAAGGTATGTAGAACACTCAGTATGTTAGTGTATGTAGTGCCTGTTCTGTATTAATGAAAGTGTATGCAATGCAGACAGTGGGAAAAGGTATTATGTAGTGATGTCTTGTTGAGCATAGTAACACTTGTAGAAATTGTGTGTACTGCTGTGGGCCACAAGGTAAACACCTCAGACACCACAAGGGATGCTACATAAGGGCTTTAAACATAACAATTCCACTCTAGCCGCTGTTGGTGGTAGGGTTTGTCCAACAAGTACGTGCCATAACAGGGGATATTTTATGTTGATATACTGTAACAGTAGGCATATGTATGGGCGTATAATGAGAATAACATGCCTAAGGTGGTCCTGCTGTGCAATTATGCTTTGCATTATGGGATATGGTTTCAAATATGTGAAAAGTACAGTATTGTAGGTAGAGAAGTCAAATATTTTACATAGCATGACTGGTATATTATGCAAACATAAGGGATGTGTATTGGACTGTACAATACACAATAACAGGATACATATATCTTGTAGTCACCAGACAATGTAACAGCATGATAGCCAATTGAAATGGAAGAGCTACTCAATTATCAATGCACAAAGGACATATGATAGCTTCATAGGTTCATAGTTAGGTACTATGCTGTCTGGCCAAGTCCATTTGTAAGCCCTAATACAGTGTTGTCACTGGTGGCACCTCTCTAGGTTAGTGTCCTGTACCTGTGAACAGCACAGCCATTTGTTTCCTGCACCTGTGGACAGTACAGCCACTGCAGTAATCCCTGGCATACATGTCTGTTACCCATCCACCCATCGAGGTATCTCACGAAGAGTGCTAGTGAGGGGTCCCTGCCTGATGTATATAGGAATCATGTTCCAAAGCATGGTGAGTGTCCGTTTCAGGAATGTATCTCTCCAGCACGTGCTACTCATCGTTGCATTTGGGTACATATCCCAGAGCATGTCGCTCTCAGTAGCTTTTGCTTATGTTGCTTATGTGGAGCATATCCATCAATATTGGTGTGGACATGGGCCTTGTATGTTCAGCAGAGGTCACCTCTGAGTATGCAGTATGTAAATGACTACAGTTGGGGTTTCAGTAGTTGTGCTGCATACGTCATCCTTTGGAGGTGAGTAATACTGTTGGTGCGTTAATGTTGTGGTATTTAAAGCCATTGCTGTCCTGTATGGTACACCCCAAAGGGGGTGTTGTACCCCTGAATGTGTTTCATAAGTCAGGAGTATAGAGGTACAATGGCAGCCTTTGTTCCGGATACAAACCATTACAGATTAGGGTGGCCATGTAGAAGGATATCCACGCCCCCTTGACAATAAGGTTATCAAAGGAGCGGGTGCTATCTACATGTGTACTAAGATCCCTTATAATGTCTTATGTATGTAGGGGACTACCACCTATGTGATAGTCACATGGTGATTGTTGTAATCCAAAGGGGATGTCTATGCACCATCTGCCATGCTGCTTGAGGCCATGTTACCGACACCAGGTATCCATCACAGTGATATCCGTATGGAGGGTGTGTATATTAGTTGGTGAATCAATCATGGCCCCTAGTTTGCAGTCATCTGGAAACCTATTCAGGGAAAGTCTTTCTGTGCTAGACTGTACCTCAGGGAAGCATATAACGAACATGAGGGTCCCTATGACCGAGGACTGGGGTATGCCAATTGAACTGATGCACAGTAGGAACTACGGTATGCTACCTTCACCGTGTGTGTCCTGTCCATGAGCCACTTTGCATAACATCTCAAGACGTATGGGTCGCTGTGCAGGTGGATGTGTATATTGACAATACCAGAATGGTGAACGGTGTTGAAAGGCAATGAGAGGGCAAGGTAGGCTGTGTGGACCCCCTTACCATCATCTACTACCTTGGTAACTGTCTCACAGGACTCCACCAAGTGTAGGAGCCATGGTGTGACCCTAACAACTCCAACCTGGGTGGTATCAAAGGTTTGGATGCCAACAATGTTTCTGTGAATGACTTCCATGATGATGTTCTCAACAGCCTTGCAGAACAGTCTAGTCAGGTGTATAGGGCAATAGTTCCTCTGGTCCATTGTGGCGCCACCTCTGTGGAGTGTGATAACTGTTGCTGTGCGCCATTCAGGGTCCACAATTCCTGATACAAGGCTATTAGTGAATCTGGTGCCCAAGTGGGGAGCTATGTCATTCTGAGGTTTGTGTAAATTGCAGCCTGGGATGTTGGATGGTCACATGGAGTGTGTGTTCCAGGCTTTAGAGAGAGCAGGTCTAAACGGCGTAGTTGTGACTGCAGGGACTCTGCATTGATCCTGTATAGATGTGGGCCCTTTAGGGTGTGATAGGGGTGTAAAGTTAGCTGCCAGGTTGTTGCCAATATCAGTCGGTTCTGTAATGTTTCTGCCTAACCATTGTATGTCAGAACAGATGTGGGCATTGCCATTGAAAGTAGTGACATACCTCCATAACACTTAGTGGTAGTCCTTTGAATGTGTCGCAGTAATGTTTACGTAGCTAGTGTTGGAGGATGTAAGAAGGGATCCCAGAATCCTACTGAGGCTGACTAGGGAGCTACCCCACCCATGGGAGTGTACCCTACTTTGCAACTGTCTCCTTCTGTTGTACAGTATGTCCATGGTGGTGGAGCCCCAGAGGGGCGTCCGTTATGTGGTGGGTACTGTCATGGCTCTGTTTGGGATAGCATGATCCATGCAGTCGTGTAAGTGCTAATGAAGTGCAGTTGGGAATGTTTCTGCATTTGTAACTATATTGTCCATCTGCACGGGTGTCTTGGCGTTTATTACTTCTGTCATACAAAGCGTGAAGTTGGCTTTGTAGAAATATTGTACTGTGTTTTCCGTGAAGGGTGTGATGCTGGGATGTGGATAACAAGGGTGATTAGCATATGTTCGGAACTGACCAACAAGAGGATACCCCAGGTGTGTAACACCAGTCACACATGTTGGTAATGTCCAGGTCTACGATATTGTTGGCCTTGGTGGTGGTGTGTATAGGTTGATCCAGCCGAATGGAGTTTATTAACCCACGAATGTGTTGGCCTAATGTGTTGGTACATGAGTAGGTATCACAGTTAGGTGTGGGGTAGTGTCAGTGTCACATCAGTGTTTCCTGTTTGAACCCTACTTTCCAGTACACCAAGAAATGAGGCCCTTTAACCGTGGGGTATGGTGTGGAATCCAG